>NC_084733.1:63181434-63431434 GCF_033978785.1 Entelurus aequoreus | reverse complement strand
GCATAGTCTAGGTCCCTGTCCCTTGGTTCTCCACCTGGGTCAGGAGTTCCAAATTAGTCCCTCTCCTAGCTGGAAGTCACCAAAAAAAAAGGCGTGAATTTGCCTAAGTGTCATCATTTCAGGGTACCAGCACTCTGTGGAGAAAAAGGCGGCGTCCTGCTTGGGAACAAGCATAGTCCAGGTGCCTGTCCCTTGGTTCTCCACCCGGGTCAGGAGTTCAAAATTAGTCCTTCTCCTTACTGGAAGTCACCAACAAAAAGGCGTGAATTTGCCTAAATGTCTAGGTGCATGGCCCTTTAAGAAGGCCGACCTGCCTTGGTTCTTCACCTGGATCAGGAATTCAAAATTAGTCCCTCTCCCTGCTGGAAGTCACACAAAAAAGGGCTGTAAATTTGCCTAAGTGTAAATGGAAGTCACACAAAAAAGGGCTGTAAATTTGCCCAAGTGTAAAGTTAGGGTAAAAGCGGGGAGTAGAACTGACTCTAGTCTTTTAAGAATGGTAGGATTTTATCCAAATGTCATCATTTTAGGGTACCAGCACTCTGTGGAGGAAAAGGCGGCGTCCTGCTTGGGAACAGCATTGTCTAGGTCCCTGTCCCTTGGTTCTCCACCTGAGTCAGGAGTTCCAAATTAGTCCCTCTCTTAGCTGGAAGTCACCAAAAAAAAAGGCGTGAATTTGCCCAAGTGTCTAGGTGCGTGGCCCTTTAACAAGGCCGACCTGCCTTGGTTCTCCACCCGGGTCAGGAGTTCGAAATTAGTAAAAAAGGCATGAATTTGCCTAAGTGTCTAGGAGCGTGGACCTTTAAGAAGGCCGACCTGCCCTGGTTCTCCACCTGGGTCAGGAGTTCAAAATTAGTCGCTCTCCTAGCTGGAAGTCACCAAAAAAAGGGCGTGAATTTGCCTAAGTGTCTAGGAGCGTGGCTCTTTAAGAAGGCCGACCTGCCCTGGTTCTCCACCCGGGTCAGGAGTTCAAAATTAGTAAAAAAGGCGTGAATTTGCCTAAGTGTCTAGGAGCGTGGACCTTTAAGAAGTCCGACCTGCCTTGGTTCTCCACCTGGGTCAGGAGTTCAAAATTAGTCGCTCTCCTAGCTGGAAGTCACCAAAAAAAGGGCGTGAATTTGCCTAAGTGTCTAGGAGTGTGGCTCTTTAAGAAGGCCGACCTGCCTTGGTTCTCCACCCGGGTCAGGAGTTCGAGATTAGTAAAAAAGGCGTGAATTTGCCCAAGTGTCTAGGAGTGTGGACCTTTAAGAAGGCCGATCTGCTTTGGTTCTCCACCCGGGTCAGGAGTTCAAAATTAGTCTCTCTCCCTGCTGGAAGTCACCAAAAAAAAGGCGTGATATTGCCAAAGTGACTAGGAGCGTGGCCCTTTAAGAAGGCCGACCTGCCCTGGTTCTCCACCTGGGTCAGGAGTTCAAAATTAGTCCCTCTCCCTGCTGGAAGTCACCAAAAAAAGCGCGTGAATTTGCCCAAGTGTCTAGGAGCGTGTACCTTTAAGAAGGCCGACCTGCCTTGGTTCTCCACCCGGGTCAGGAGTTCGAAATTAGTAAAAAAGGCGTGAATTTGCCTAAGTGTCTAGGAGCGTGGACCTTTAAGAAGGCCGACCTGCCTTGGTTCTCCACCTGGGTCAGGAGTTCAAAATTAGTCCCTCTCCCTGCTGGAAGTCACCAAAAAAAGGGCGTGAATTTGCCTAAGTGTCTAGGAGCGTGGCTCTTTAAGGAGGCCGACCTGCCTTGGTTCTCCGCCCGGGTCAGGAATTCGAAATTAGTAAAAAAGGCGTGAATTTGCCCAAGTGTCTAGGAGTGTGGACCTTTAAGAAGGCTGATCTGCTTTGGTTCTCCACCCGGGTCAGGAGTTCAAAATTAGTCTCTCTCCCTGCTGGAAGTCACCAAAAAAAAGGCGTGATATTGCCAAAGTGACTAGGAGTGTGGCCCTTTAAGAAGGACGACCTGCCCTGGTTCTCCACCTGGGTCAGGAGTTCAAAATTAGTCCCTCTCCTTGCTGGAAGTCACCAAAAAAAAGGCGTGAATTTGCCTAAGTGTCTAGGAGCGTGGCTCTTTAAGGAGGCCGACCTGCCTTGGTTCTCCGCCCGGGTCAGGAATTCGAAATTAGTAAAAAAGGCGTGAATTTGCCCAAGTGTCTAGGAGCGTGGACCTTTAAGAAGGCCGACCTGCCTTGGTTCTCCACCCGGGTCAGGAGTTAAAAATTAGTCCCTTTCCCTGCTGGAAGTCACCAAAAAAAGGGTGTGAATTTGCCCAAGTGTCTAGGAGTGTGGACCTTTAAGAAGGCCGACCTGCCCTGGTTCTCCACCTGGGTCAGGAATTCAAAATTAGTCCCTCTCCCTGCTGGAAGTCACCAAAAAAAGGGCGTGAATTTGCCTAAGTGTCTAGGAGCGTGGCTCTTTAAGGAGGCCGACCTGCCTTGGTTCTCCACCCGAGTCAGGAGTTCGAAATTAGTAAAAAAGGCGTGAATTTACCCAAGTGTCTAGGAGTGTGGACCTTTAAGAAGGCCGACCTGCCCTGGTTCTCCACCTGGGTCAGGAGTTCGAAATAAGTAAAAAAGGCGTGAATTTGCCTAAGTGTCTAGGAGTGTGGACCCTTTAAGAAGGCCGACCTGCCCTGGTTCTCCACCTGTGTCAGGAGTTCAAAATTAGTCCCTCTCCCTGCTGGAAGTTACCAAAAAAAGGGCGTGAATTTGCCTAAGTGTCTAGGAGCGTGGCTCTTTAAGGAGGCCGACCTGCCTTGGTTCTCCACCGGGGTCAGGAGTTCGAAATTAGTAAAAAAGGCGTGAATTTGCCCAAGTGTCTAGGAGTGTGGACCTTTAAGAAGGCCGATCTGCTTTGGTTCTCCACCCGGGTCAGGAGTTCAAAATTAGTCCCTCTCCCTGCTGGAAGTCACCAAAAAAAGGGCGTGAATTTGCCTAAGTGTCTAGGAGTGTGGACCTTTAAGAAGGCCGACCTGCCCTGGTTCTCCACCCGGGTCAGGAGTTCGAAATTAGTAAAAAAGGCGTGAATTTACCCAAGTGTCTAGGAGTGTGGACCTTTAAGAAGGCCGACCTGCCCTGGTTCTCCACCTGGGTCAGGAATTCAAAATTAGTCCCTCTCCCTGCTGGAAGTCACCAAAAAAAGGGCGTGAATTTGCCTAAGTGTCTAGGAGCGTGGCTCTTTAAGGAGGCCGACCTGCCTTGGTTCTCCACCCGAGTCAGGAGTTCGAAATTAGTAAAAAAGGCGTGAATTTACCCAAGTGTCTAGGAGTGTGGACCTTTAAGAAGGCCGACCTGCCCTGGTTCTCCACCTGGGTCAGGAGTTCGAAATAAGTAAAAAAGGCGTGAATTTGCCTAAGTGTCTAGGAGTGTGGACCCTTTAAGAAGGCCGACCTGCCCTGGTTCTCCACCTGTGTCAGGAGTTCAAAATTAGTCCCTCTCCCTGCTGGAAGTTACCAAAAAAAGGGCGTGAATTTGCCTAAGTGTCTAGGAGCGTGGCTCTTTAAGGAGGCCGACCTGCCTTGGTTCTCCACCGGGGTCAGGAGTTCGAAATTAGTAAAAAAGGCGTGAATTTGCCCAAGTGTCTAGGAGTGTGGACCTTTAAGAAGGCCGATCTGCTTTGGTTCTCCACCCGGGTCAGGAGTTCAAAATTAGTCCCTCTCCCTGCTGGAAGTCACCAAAAAAAGGGCGTGAATTTACCTAAGTGTCTAGGAGCGTGGCCCTTTAAGAAGGCCGATCTGCTTTGGTTCTCCACCCGGGTCAGGAGTTCAAAATTAGTCCCTCTCCCTGCTGGAAGTCACCAAAAAAAGGGCGTGAATTTACCTAAGTGTCTAGGAGCGTGGCTCTTTAAGAAGGCCGACCTGCCTTGGTTCTCCACCCGAGTCAGGAGTTCGAAATTAGTAAAAAAGGCGTGAATTTACCCAAGTGTCTAGGAGTGTGGACCCTTTAAGAAGGCCGACCTGCCCTGGTTCTCCACCTGGGTCAGGAGTTCAAAATTAGTCCCTCTCCCTGCTGGAAGTTACCAAAAAAAGGGCGTGAATTTGCCTAAGTGTCTAGGAGCGTGGCTCTTTAAGAAGGCCGACCTGCCTTGGTTCTCCACCGGGGTCAGGAGTTCGAAATTAGTAAAAAAGGCGTGAATTTGCCCAAGTGTCTAGGAGTGTGGACCTTTAAGAAGGCCGATCTGCTTTGGTTCTCCACCCGGGTCAGGAGTTCAAAATTAGTCCCTCTCCCTGCTGGAAGTCACCAAAAAAAGGGCGTGAATTTACCTAAGTGTCTAGGAGCGTGGCTCTTTAAGGAGGCCGACCTGCCTTGGTTCTCCACCCGGGTCAGGAGTTCGAAATTAGTAAAAAAGGCGTGAATTTACCCAAGTGTCTAGGAGTGTGGACCCTTTAAGAAGGCCGACCTGCCCTGGTTCTCCACCTGGGTCAGGAGTTCAAAATTAGTCCCTCTCCCTGCTGGAAGTCACCAAAAAAGGGCGTGAATTTGCCTAAGTGTCTAGGAGCGTGGCTCTTTAAGGAGGCCGACCTGCCTTGGTTCTCCACCCGGGTCGGGAGTTCGAAATTAGTAAAAAAGGCGTGAATTTGCCCAAGTGTCTAGGAGTGTGGACCTTTAAGAAGGCCGATCTGCTTTGGTTCTCCACCCGGGTCAGGAGTTCGAAATTAGTAAAAAAGGCGTGAATTTGCCTAAGTGTCTAAGAGCGTGGACCTTTAAGAAGGCCGACCTGCCCTGGTTCTCCACCTGGGTCAGGAATTCAAAATTAGTCCCTCTCCCTGCTGGAAGTCACCAAAAAAAGGGCGTGAATTTGCCCAAGTGTCTAGGAGCGTGGCTCTTTAAGGAGGCCGACCTGCCTTGGTTCTCCACCCGAGTCAGGAGTTCGAAATTAGTAAAAAAGGCGTGAATTTACCCAAGTGTCTAGGAGTGTGGACCCTTTAAGAAGGCCGACCTGCCCTGGTTCTCCACCTGGGTCAGGAGTTCAAAATTAGTCCCTCTCCCTGCTGGAAGTCACCAAAAAAAGGGCGTGAATTTGCCTAAGTGTCTAGGAGCGTGGCTCTTTAAGGAGGCCGACCTGCTTTGGTTCTCCACCCGGGTCAGGAGTTCGAAATTAGTAAAAAAGGCGTGAATTTGCCTAAGTGTCTAAGAGCGTGGACCTTTAAGAAGGCCGACCTGCCCTGGTTCTCCACCTGGGTCAGGAGTTCAAAATTAGTCGCTCTCCTAGCTGGAAGTCACCAAAAAAAGGGCGTGAATTTGCCTAAGTGTCTAGGAGTGTGGCTCTTTAAGAAGGCCGACCTGCCTTGGTTCTCCACCCGGGTCAGGAGTTCGAGATTAGTAAAAAAGGCGTGAATTTGCCCAAGTGTCTAGGAGTGTGGACCCTTTAAGAAGGCCGACCTGCCCTGGTTCTCCACCTGGGTCAGGAGTTCAAAATTAGTCCCTCTCCCTGCTGGAAGTCACCAAAAAAAGGGCGTGAATTTGCCTAAGTGTCTAGGAGCGTGGCTCTTTAAGGAGGCCGACCTGCCTTGGTTCTCCACCCGGGTCAGGAGTTCGAAATTAGTAAAAAAGGCGTGAATTTGCCTAAGTGTCTAAGAGCGTGGACCTTTAAGAAGGCCGACCTGCCCTGGTTCTCCACCTGGGTCAGGAGTTCAAAATTAGTCCCTCTCCCTGCTGGAAGTCACCAAAAAAAGGGCGTGAATTTGCCTAAGTGTCTAGGAGCGTGGCTCTTTAAGGAGGCCGACCTGCCTTGGTTCTCCACCCGAGTCAGGAGTTCGAAATTAGTAAAAAAGGCGTGAATTTACCCAAGTGTCTAGGAGTGTGGACCTTTAAGAAGGCCGACCTGCCCTGGTTCTCCACCTGGGTCAGGAGTTCGAAATAAGTAAAAAAGGCGTGAATTTGCCTAAGTGTCTAGGAGTGTGGACCTTTAAGAAGGCCGACCTGCCTTGGTTCTCCACCCGAGTCAGGAGTTCGAAATTAGTAAAAAAGGCGTGAATTTACCCAAGTGTCTAGGAGTGTGGACCTTTAAGAAGGCCGACCTGCCCTGGTTCTCCACCTGGGTCAGGAGTTCGAAATAAGTAAAAAAGGCGTGAATTTGCCTAAGTGTCTAGGAGTGTGGACCCTTTAAGAAGGCCGACCTGCCCTGGTTCTCCACCTGTGTCAGGAGTTCAAAATTAGTCCCTCTCCCTGCTGGAAGTTACCAAAAAAAGGGCGTGAATTTGCCTAAGTGTCTAGGAGCGTGGCTCTTTAAGGAGGCCGACCTGCCTTGGTTCTCCACCGGGGTCAGGAGTTCGAAATTAGTAAAAAAGGCGTGAATTTGCCCAAGTGTCTAGGAGTGTGGACCTTTAAGAAGGCCGATCTGCTTTGGTTCTCCACCCGGGTCAGGAGTTCAAAATTAGTCCCTCTCCCTGCTGGAAGTCACCAAAAAAAGGGCGTGAATTTACCTAAGTGTCTAGGAGCGTGGCTCTTTAAGAAGGCCGACCTGCCTTGGTTCTCCACCCGAGTCAGGAGTTCGAAATTAGTAAAAAAGGCGTGAATTTACCCAAGTGTCTAGGAGTGTGGACCCTTTAAGAAGGCCGACCTGCCCTGGTTCTCCACCTGGGTCAGGAGTTCAAAATTAGTCCCTCTCCCTGCTGGAAGTTACCAAAAAAAGGGCGTGAATTTGCCTAAGTGTCTAGGAGCGTGGCTCTTTAAGAAGGCCGACCTGCCTTGGTTCTCCACCGGGGTCAGGAGTTCGAAATTAGTAAAAAAGGCGTGAATTTGCCCAAGTGTCTAGGAGTGTGGACCTTTAAGAAGGCCGATCTGCTTTGGTTCTCCACCCGGGTCAGGAGTTCAAAATTAGTCCCTCTCCCTGCTGGAAGTCACCAAAAAAAGGGCGTGAATTTACCTAAGTGTCTAGGAGCGTGGCTCTTTAAGGAGGCCGACCTGCCTTGGTTCTCCACCCGGGTCGGGAGTTCGAAATTAGTAAAAAAGGCGTGAATTTGCCCAAGTGTCTAGGAGTGTGGACCTTTAAGAAGGCCGATCTGCTTTGGTTCTCCACCCGGGTCAGGAGTTCGAAATGAGTAAAAAAGGCGTGAATTTGCCCAAGTGTCTAGGAGCGTGGACCTTTAAGAAGGCCGACCTGCCCTGGTTCTCCACCTGGGTCAGGAGTTCAAAATTAGTCCCTCTCCCTGCTGGAAGTCACCAAAAAAAGGGCGTGAATTTGCCTAAGTGTCTAGGAGCGTGGCTCTTTAAGGAGGCCGACCTGCCTTGGTTCTCCACCCGGGTCAGGAGTTCGAAATTAGTAAAAAAGGCGTGAATTTACCCAAGTGTCTAGGAGTGTGGACCCTTTAAGAAGGCCGACCTGCCCTGGTTCTCCACCTGGGTCAGGAGTTCAAAATTAGTCCCTCTCCCTGCTGGAAGTCACCAAAAAAGGGCGTGAATTTGCCTAAGTGTCTAGGAGCGTGGCTCTTTAAGGAGGCCGACCTGCCTTGGTTCTCCACCCGGGTCGGGAGTTCGAAATTAGTAAAAAAGGCGTGAATTTGCCCAAGTGTCTAGGAGTGTGGACCTTTAAGAAGGCCGATCTGCTTTGGTTCTCCACCCGGGTCAGGAGTTCGAAATTAGTAAAAAAGGCGTGAATTTGCCTAAGTGTCTAAGAGCGTGGACCTTTAAGAAGGCCGACCTGCCCTGGTTCTCCACCTGGGTCAGGAATTCAAAATTAGTCCCTCTCCCTGCTGGAAGTCACCAAAAAAAGGGCGTGAATTTGCCCAAGTGTCTAGGAGCGTGGCTCTTTAAGGAGGCCGACCTGCCTTGGTTCTCCACCCGAGTCAGGAGTTCGAAATTAGTAAAAAAGGCGTGAATTTACCCAAGTGTCTAGGAGTGTGGACCCTTTAAGAAGGCCGACCTGCCCTGGTTCTCCACCTGGGTCAGGAGTTCAAAATTAGTCCCTCTCCCTGCTGGAAGTCACCAAAAAAAGGGCGTGAATTTGCCTAAGTGTCTAGGAGCGTGGCTCTTTAAGGAGGCCGACCTGCTTTGGTTCTCCACCCGGGTCAGGAGTTCGAAATTAGTAAAAAAGGCGTGAATTTGCCTAAGTGTCTAAGAGCGTGGACCTTTAAGAAGGCCGACCTGCCCTGGTTCTCCACCTGGGTCAGGAGTTCAAAATTAGTCGCTCTCCTAGCTGGAAGTCACCAAAAAAAGGGCGTGAATTTGCCTAAGTGTCTAGGAGTGTGGCTCTTTAAGAAGGCCGACCTGCCTTGGTTCTCCACCCGGGTCAGGAGTTCGAGATTAGTAAAAAAGGCGTGAATTTGCCCAAGTGTCTAGGAGTGTGGACCTTTAAGAAGGCCGATCTGCTTTGGTTCTCCACCCGGGTCAGGAGTTCGAAATGAGTAAAAAAGGCGTGAATTTGCCCAAGTGTCTAGGAGCGTGGACCTTTAAGAAGGCCGACCTGCCCTGGTTCTCCACCTGGGTCAGGAGTTCAAAATTAGTCCCTCTCCCTGCTGGAAGTCACCAAAAAAAGGGCGTGAATTTGCCTAAGTGTCTAGGAGCGTGGCTCTTTAAGGAGGCCGACCTGCCTTGGTTCTCCACCCGGGTCAGGAGTTCGAAATTAGTAAAAAAGGCGTGAATTTGCCTAAGTGTCTAAGAGCGTGGACCTTTAAGAAGGCCGACCTGCCCTGGTTCTCCACCTGGGTCAGGAGTTCGAAATTAGTAAAAAAGGCGTGAATTTACCCAAGTGTCTAGGAGTGTGGACCCTTTAAGAAGGCCGACCTGCCCTGGTTCTCCACCTGGGTCAGGAGTTCAAAATTAGTCCCTCTCCCTGCTGGAAGTCACCGAAAAAAGGGCGTGAATTTGCCTAAGTGTCTAGGAGCGTGGCTCTTTAAGGAGGCCGACCTGCCTTGGTTCTCCACCCGGGTCAGGAGTTCGAAATTAGTAAAAAAGGCGTGAATTTACCCAAGTGTCTAGGAGTGTGGACCCTTTAAGAAGGCCGACCTGCCCTGGTTCTCCACCTGGGTCAGGAGTTCAAAATTAGTCCCTCTCCCTGCTGGAAGTCACCAAAAAAGGGCGTGAATTTGCCTAAGTGTCTAGGAGCGTGGCTCTTTAAGGAGGCCGACCTGCCTTGGTTCTCCACCCGGGTCGGGAGTTCGAAATTAGTAAAAAAGGCGTGAATTTGCCCAAGTGTCTAGGAGTGTGGACCTTTAAGAAGGCCGATCTGCTTTGGTTCTCCACCCGGGTCAGGAGTTCAAAATTAGTCCCTCTCCCTGCTGGAAGTCACCAAAAAAAGGGCGTGAATTTACCTAAGTGTCTAGGAGCGTGGCTCTTTAAGAAGGCCGACCTGCCTTGGTTCTCCACCGGGGTCAGGAGTTCGAAATTAGTAAAAAAGGCGTGAATTTGCCCAAGTGTCTAGGAGTGTGGACCTTTAAGAAGGCCGATCTGCTTTGGTTCTCCACCCGGGTCAGGAGTTCAAAATTAGTCCCTCTCCCTGCTGGAAGTCACCAAAAAAAGGGCGTGAATTTACCTAAGTGTCTAGGAGCGTGGCTCTTTAAGGAGGCCGACCTGCCTTGGTTCTCCACCCGGGTCGGGAGTTCGAAATTAGTAAAAAAGGCGTGAATTTGCCCAAGTGTCTAGGAGTGTGGACCTTTAAGAAGGCCGATCTGCTTTGGTTCTCCACCCGGGTCAGGAGTTCGAAATGAGTAAAAAAGGCGTGAATTTGCCCAAGTGTCTAGGAGCGTGGACCTTTAAGAAGGCCGACCTGCCCTGGTTCTCCACCTGGGTCAGGAGTTCAAAATTAGTCCCTCTCCCTGCTGGAAGTCACCAAAAAAAGGGCGTGAATTTGCCTAAGTGTCTAGGAGCGTGGCTCTTTAAGGAGGCCGACCTGCCTTGGTTCTCCACCCGGGTCAGGAGTTCGAAATTAGTAAAAAAGGCGTGAATTTACCCAAGTGTCTAGGAGTGTGGACCCTTTAAGAAGGCCGACCTGCCCTGGTTCTCCACCTGGGTCAGGAGTTCAAAATTAGTCCCTCTCCCTGCTGGAAGTCACCAAAAAAGGGCGTGAATTTGCCTAAGTGTCTAGGAGCGTGGCTCTTTAAGGAGGCCGACCTGCCTTGGTTCTCCACCCGGGTCGGGAGTTCGAAATTAGTAAAAAAGGCGTGAATTTGCCCAAGTGTCTAGGAGTGTGGACCTTTAAGAAGGCCGATCTGCTTTGGTTCTCCACCCGGGTCAGGAGTTCGAAATTAGTAAAAAAGGCGTGAATTTGCCTAAGTGTCTAAGAGCGTGGACCTTTAAGAAGGCCGACCTGCCCTGGTTCTCCACCTGGGTCAGGAATTCAAAATTAGTCCCTCTCCCTGCTGGAAGTCACCAAAAAAAGGGCGTGAATTTGCCCAAGTGTCTAGGAGCGTGGCTCTTTAAGGAGGCCGACCTGCCTTGGTTCTCCACCCGAGTCAGGAGTTCGAAATTAGTAAAAAAGGCGTGAATTTACCCAAGTGTCTAGGAGTGTGGACCCTTTAAGAAGGCCGACCTGCCCTGGTTCTCCACCTGGGTCAGGAGTTCAAAATTAGTCCCTCTCCCTGCTGGAAGTCACCAAAAAAAGGGCGTGAATTTGCCTAAGTGTCTAGGAGCGTGGCTCTTTAAGGAGGCCGACCTGCTTTGGTTCTCCACCCGGGTCAGGAGTTCGAAATTAGTAAAAAAGGCGTGAATTTGCCTAAGTGTCTAAGAGCGTGGACCTTTAAGAAGGCCGACCTGCCCTGGTTCTCCACCTGGGTCAGGAGTTCAAAATTAGTCGCTCTCCTAGCTGGAAGTCACCAAAAAAAGGGCGTGAATTTGCCTAAGTGTCTAGGAGTGTGGCTCTTTAAGAAGGCCGACCTGCCTTGGTTCTCCACCCGGGTCAGGAGTTCGAGATTAGTAAAAAAGGCGTGAATTTGCCCAAGTGTCTAGGAGTGTGGACCTTTAAGAAGGCCGATCTGCTTTGGTTCTCCACCCGGGTCAGGAGTTCGAAATGAGTAAAAAAGGCGTGAATTTGCCCAAGTGTCTAGGAGCGTGGACCTTTAAGAAGGCCGACCTGCCCTGGTTCTCCACCTGGGTCAGGAGTTCAAAATTAGTCCCTCTCCCTGCTGGAAGTCACCAAAAAAAGGGCGTGAATTTGCCTAAGTGTCTAGGAGCGTGGCTCTTTAAGGAGGCCGACCTGCCTTGGTTCTCCACCCGGGTCAGGAGTTCGAAATTAGTAAAAAAGGCGTGAATTTGCCCAAGTGTCTAGGAGTGTGGACCCTTTAAGAAGGCCGACCTGCCCTGGTTCTCCACCTGGGTCAGGAGTTCAAAATTAGTCCCTCTCCCTGCTGGAAGTCACCAAAAAAAGGGCGTGAATTTGCCTAAGTGTCTAGGAGCGTGGCTCTTTAAGGAGGCCGACCTGCCTTGGTTCTCCACCCGGGTCAGGAGTTCGAAATTAGTAAAAAAGGCGTGAATTTGCCTAAGTGTCTAAGAGCGTGGACCTTTAAGAAGGCCGACCTGCCCTGGTTCTCCACCTGGGTCAGGAGTTCGAAATTAGTAAAAAAGGCGTGAATTTACCCAAGTGTCTAGGAGTGTGGACCCTTTAAGAAGGCCGACCTGCCCTGGTTCTCCACCTGGGTCAGGAGTTCAAAATTAGTCCCTCTCCCTGCTGGAAGTCACCGAAAAAAGGGCGTGAATTTGCCTAAGTGTCTAGGAGCGTGGCTCTTTAAGGAGGCCGACCTGCCTTGGTTCTCCACCCGGGTCAGGAGTTCGAAATTAGTAAAAAAGGCGTGAATTTACCCAAGTGTCTAGGAGTGTGGACCCTTTAAGAAGGCCGACCTGCCCTGGTTCTCCACCTGGGTCAGGAGTTCAAAATTAGTCCCTCTCCCTGCTGGAAGTCACCAAAAAAGGGCGTGAATTTGCCTAAGTGTCTAGGAGCGTGGCTCTTTAAGGAGGCCGACCTGCCTTGGTTCTCCACCCGGGTCGGGAGTTCGAAATTAGTAAAAAAGGCGTGAATTTACCCAAGTGTCTAGGAGTGTGGACCCTTTAAGAAGGCCGACCTGCCCTGGTTCTCCACCTGGGTCAGGAGTTCAAAATTAGTCCCTCTCCCTGCTGGAAGTCACCAAAAAAGGGCGTGAATTTGCCTAAGTGTCTAGGAGTGTGGACCTTTAAGAAGGCCGATCTGCTTTGGTTCTCCACCCGGGTCAGGAGTTCGAAATTAGTAAAAAAGGCGTGAATTTGCCTAAGTGTCTAAGAGCGTGGACCTTTAAGAAGGCCGACCTGCCCTGGTTCTCCACCTGGGTCAGGAGTTCAAAATTAGTCCCTCTCCCTGCTGGAAGTCACCAAAAAAAGGGCGTGAATTTGCCTAAGTGTCTAGGAGCGTGGCTCTTTAAGAAGGCCGACCTGCCTTGGTTCTCCACCGGGGTCAGGAGTTCGAAATTAGTAAAAAAGGCGTGAATTTGCCCAAGTGTCTAGGAGTGTGGACCTTTAAGAAGGCCGATCTGCTTTGGTTCTCCACCCGGGTCAGGAGTTCAAAATTAGTCCCTCTCCCTGCTGGAAGTCACCAAAAAAGGGCGTGAATTTACCTAAGTGTCTAGGAGCGTGGCTCTTTAAGGAGGCCGACCTGCCTTGGTTCTCCACCCGGGTCAGGAGTTCGAAATTAGTAAAAAAGGCGTGAATTTACCCAAGTGTCTAAGAGCGTGGACCTTTAAGAAGGCCGACCTGCCCTGGTTCTCCACCTGGGTCAGGAGTTCGAAATTAGTAAAAAAGGCGTGAATTTACCCAAGTGTCTAGGAGTGTGGACCCTTTAAGAAGGCCGACCTGCCCTGGTTCTCCACGTGGGTCAGGAGTTCAAAATTAGTCCCTCTCCCTGCTGGAAGTCACCAAAAAAAGGGCGTGAATTTGCCTAAGTGTCTAGGAGCGTGGCTCTTTAAGGAGGCCGACCTGCCTTGGTTCTCCACCCGGGTCAGGAGTTCGAAATTAGTAAAAAAGGCGTGAATTTACCCAAGTGTCTAGGAGTGTGGACCCTTTAAGAAGGCCGACCTGCCCTGGTTCTCCACCTGGGTCAGGAGTTCAAAATTAGTCCCTCTCCCTGCTGGAAGTCACCAAAAAAGGGCGTGAATTTGCCTAAGTGTCTAGGAGCGTGGCTCTTTAAGGAGGCCGACCTGCCTTGGTTCTCCACCCGGGTCGGGAGTTCGAAATGAGTAAAAAAGGCGTGAATTTGCCCAAGTGTCTAGGAGTGTGGACCTTTAAGAAGGCCGATCTGCTTTGGTTCTCCACCCGGGTCAGGAGTTCGAAATGAGTAAAAAAGGCGTGAATTTGCCCAAGTGTCTAGGAGCGTGGCTCTTTAAGAAGGCCGACCTGCTTTGGTTCTCCACCCGGGTCAGGAGTTCGAAATTAGTAAAAAAGGCGTGAATTTGCCTAAGTGTCTAAGAGCGTGGACCTTTAAGAAGGCCGACCTGCCCTGGTTCTCCACCTGGGTCAGGAGTTCAAAATTAGTCCCTCTCCTTGCTGGAAGTCACCAAAAAAAGGGCGTGAATTTGCCTAAGTGTCTAGGAGTGTGGACCTTTAAGAAGGCCGATCTGCTTTGGTTCTCCACCCGGGTCAGGAGTTCGAAATTAGTAAAAAAGGCGTGAATTTGCCTAAGTGTCTAAGAGCGTGGACCTTTAAGAAGGCCGACCTGCCCTGGTTCTCCACCTGGGTCAGGAATTCAAAATTAGTCCCTCTCCCTGCTGGAAGTCACCAAAAAAAGGGCGTGAATTTGCCTAAGTGTCTAGGAGCGTGGCTCTTTAAGGAGGCCGACCTGCCTTGGTTCTCCACCCGAGTCAGGAGTTCGAAATTAGTAAAAAAGGCGTGAATTTACCCAAGTGTCTAGGAGTGTGGACCTTTAAGAAGGCCGACCTGCCCTGGTTCTCCACCTGGGTCAGGAGTTCGAAATAAGTAAAAAAGGCGTGAATTTGCCTAAGTGTCTAGGAGTGTGGACCTTTAAGAAGGCCGACCTGCCCTGGTTCTCCACCCGGGTCAGGAGTTCGAAATTAGTAAAAAAGGCGTGAATTTACCCAAGTGTCTAGGAGTGTGGACCTTTAAGAAGGCCGACCTGCCCTGGTTCTCCACCTGGGTCAGGAGTTCGAAATAAGTAAAAAAGGCGTGAATTTGCCTAAGTGTCTAGGAGTGTGGACCCTTTAAGAAGGCCGACCTGCCCTGGTTCTCCACCTGGGTCAGGAGTTCAAAATTAGTCCCTCTCCCTGCTGGAAGTCACCAAAAAAAGGGCGTGAATTTACCTAAGTGTCTAGGAGCGTGGACCTTTAAGAAGGCCGATCTGCTTTGGTTCTCCACCCGGGTCAGGAGTTCGAAATGAGTAAAAAAGGCGTGAATTTGCCCAAGTGTCTAGGAGTGTGGACCCTTTAAGAAGGCCGACCTGCCCTGGTTCTCCACCTGGGTCAGGAGTTCAAAATTAGTCCCTCTCCCTGCTGGAAGTCACCAAAAAAAGGGCGTGAATTTGCCTAAGTGTCTAGGAGCGTGGACCTTTAAGAAGGCCGATCTGCTTTGGTTCTCCACCCGGGTCAGGAGTTCAAAATTAGTCCCTCTCCCTGCTGGAAGTCACCAAAAAAAGGGCGTGAATTTACCTAAGTGTCTAGGAGCGTGGCTCTTTAAGGAGGCCGACCTGCCTTGGTTCTCCACCCGGGTCAGGAGTTCGAAATGAGTAAAAAAGGCGTGAATTTGCCCAAGTGTCTAGGAGTGTGGACCCTTTAAGAAGGCCGACCTGCCCTGGTTCTCCACCTGGGTCAGGAGTTCAAAATTAGTCCCTCTCCCTGCTGGAAGTCACCAAAAAAAGGGCGTGAATTTGCCTAAGTGTCTAGGAGTGTGGACCTTTAAGAAGGCCGACCTGCCTTGGTTCTCCACCGGGGTCAGGAATTCGAAATTAGTAAAAAAGGCGTGAATTTGCCCAAGTGTCTAGGAGCGTGGACCTTTAAGAAGGCCGACCTGCCTTGGTTCTCCACCCGGGTCAGGAGTTAAAAATTAGTCCCTTTCCCTGCTGGAAGTCACCAAAAAAAGGGTGTGAATTTGCCTAAGTGTCTAGGAGCGTGGACCTTTAAGAAGGCCGACCTGCCCTGGTTCTCCACCTGGGTCAGGAGTTCAAAATTAGTCCCTCTCCTTGCTGGAAGTCACCAAAAAAAGGGCGTGAATTTGCCTAAGTGTCTAGGAGTGTGGACCTTTAAGAAGGCCGATCTGCTTTGGTTCTCCACCCGGGTCAGGAGTTCGAAATTAGTAAAAAAGGCGTGAATTTGCCTAAGTGTCTAAGAGCGTGGACCTTTAAGAAGGCCGACCTGCCCTGGTTCTCCACCTGGGTCAGGAATTCAAAATTAGTCCCTCTCCCTGCTGGAAGTCACCAAAAAAAGGGCGTGAATTTGCCTAAGTGTCTAGGAGCGTGGCTCTTTAAGGAGGCCGACCTGCCTTGGTTCTCCACCCGAGTCAGGAGTTCGAAATTAGTAAAAAAGGCGTGAATTTACCCAAGTGTCTAGGAGTGTGGACCTTTAAGAAGGCCGACCTGCCCTGGTTCTCCACCTGGGTCAGGAGTTCGAAATAAGTAAAAAAGGCGTGAATTTGCCTAAGTGTCTAGGAGTGTGGACCCTTTAAGAAGGCCGACCTGCCCTGGTTCTCCACCCGGGTCAGGAGTTCGAAATTAGTAAAAAAGGCGTGAATTTACCCAAGTGTCTAGGAGTGTGGACCTTTAAGAAGGCCGACCTGCCCTGGTTCTCCACCTGGGTCAGGAGTTCGAAATAAGTAAAAAAGGCGTGAATTTGCCTAAGTGTCTAGGAGTGTGGACCCTTTAAGAAGGCCGACCTGCCCTGGTTCTCCACCTGGGTCAGGAGTTCAAAATTAGTCCCTCTCCCTGCTGGAAGTTACCAAAAAAAGGGCGTGAATTTGCCTAAGTGTCTAGGAGCGTGGCTCTTTAAGGAGGCCGACCTGCCTTGGTTCTCCACCGGGGTCAGGAGTTCGAAATTAGTAAAAAAGGCGTGAATTTGCCCAAGTGTCTAGGAGTGTGGACCTTTAAGAAGGCCGATCTGCTTTGGTTCTCCACCCGGGTCAGGAGTTCGAAATTAGTAAAAAAGGCGTGAATTTGCCCAAGTGTCTAGGAGTGTGGCCCTTTAAGAAGGCCGACCTGCCTTGGTTCTCCACCCGGGTCAGGAGTTCAAAATTAGTCCCTCTCCCTGCTGGAAGTCACCAAAAAAAGGGCGTGAATTTACCTAAGTGTCTAGGAGCGTGGACCTTTAAGAAGGCCGATCTGCTTTGGTTCTCCACCCGGGTCAGGAGTTCGAAATGAGTAAAAAAGGCGTGAATTTGCCCAAGTGTCTAGGAGTGTGGACCCTTTAAGAAGGCCGACCTGCCCTGGTTCTCCACCTGGGTCAGGAGTTCAAAATTAGTCCCTCTCCCTGCTGGAAGTCACCAAAAAAAGGGCGTGAATTTGCCTAAGTGTCTAGGAGTGTGGACCTTTAAGAAGGCCGATCTGCTTTGGTTCTCCACCCGGGTCAGGAGTTCGAAATGAGTAAAAAAGGCGTGAATTTGCCCAAGTGTCTAGGAGTGTGGACCCTTTAAGAAGGCCGACCTGCCCTGGTTCTCCACCTGGGTCAGGAGTTCAAAATTAGTCCCTCTCCCTGCTGGAAGTCACCAAAAAAAGGGCGTGAATTTGCCTAAGTGTCTAGGAGCGTGGCTCTTTAAGGAGGCCGACCTGCCCTGGTTCTCCACCTGGGTCAGGAGTTCAAAATTAGTCCCTCTCCCTGCTGGAAGTCACCAAAAAAAGGGCGTGAATTTGCCTAAGTGTCTAGGAGCGTGGCTCTTTAAGGAGGCCGACCTGCCTTGGTTCTCCACCCGGGTCGGGAGTTCGAAATTAGTAAAAAAGGCGTGAATTTGCCCAAGTGTCTAGGAGTGTGGACCTTTAAGAAGGCCGATCTGCTTTGGTTCTCCACCCGGGTCAGTAGTTCGAAATTAGTAAAAAAGGCGTGAATTTGCCTAAGTGTCTAAGAGCGTGGACCTTTAAGAAGGCCGACCTGCCCTGGTTCTCCACCTGGGTCAGGAATTCAAAATTAGTCCCTCTCCCTGCTGGAAGTCACCAAAAAAAGGGCGTGAATTTACCCAAGTGTCTAGGAGTGTGGACCTTTAAGAAGGCCGACCTGCCCTGGTTCTCCACCTGGGTCAGGAGTTCGAAATAAGTAAAAAAGGCGTGAATTTGCCTAAGTGTCTAGGAGTGTGGACCCTTTAAGAAGGCCGACCTGCCCTGGTTCTCCACCTGGGTCAGGAGTTCAAAATTAGTCCCTCTCCCTGCTGGAAGTTACCAAAAAAAGGGCGTGAATTTGCCTAAGTGTCTAGGAGCGTGGCTCTTTAAGGAGGCCGACCTGCCTTGGTTCTCCACCGGGGTCAGGAGTTCGAAATTAGTAAAAAAGGCGTGAATTTGCCCAAGTGTCTAGGAGCGTGGACCTTTAAGAAGGCCGATCTGCTTTGGTTCTCCACCCGGGTCAGGAGTTCGAAATTAGTAAAAAAGGCGTGAATTTGCCTAAGTGTCTAAGAGCGTGGACCTTTAAGAAGGCCGACCTGCCCTGGTTCTCCACCTGGGTCAGGAATTCAAAATTAGTCCCTCTCCCTGCTGGAAGTCACCAAAAAAAGGGCGTGAATTTGCCTAAGTGTCTAGGAGCGTGGCTCTTTAAGGAGGCCGACCTGCCCTGGTTCTCCACCTGGGTCAGGAATTCAAAATTAGTCCCTCTCCCTGCTGGAAGTCACCAAAAAAAGGGCGTGAATTTGCCCAAGTGTCTAGGAGCGTGGACCTTTAAGAAGGCCGATCTGCTTTGGTTCTCCACCCGGGTCAGGAGTTCAAAATTAGTCCCTCTCCCTGCTGGAAGTCACCAAAAAAAGGGCGTGAATTTGCCTAAGTGTCTAGGAGCGTGGCTCTTTAAGAAGGCCGACCTGCCTTGGTTCTCCACCCGGGTCAGGAGTTCGAAATTAGTAAAAAAGGCGTGAATTTACCCAAGTGTCTAGGAGTGTGGACCCTTTAAGAAGGCCGACCTGCCCTGGTTCTCCACCTGGGTCAGGAGTTCAAAATTAGTCCCTCTCCCTGTTGGAAGTCACCAAAAAAAGGGCGTGAATTTGCCTAAGTGTCTAGGAGCGTGGCTCTTTAAGGAGGCCGACCTGCCTTGGTTCTCCACCCGGGTCAGGAGTTCGAAATTAGTAAAAAAGGCGTGAATTTGTCCAAGTGTCTAGGAGTGTGGACCTTTAAGAAGGCCGATCTGCTTTGGTTCTCCACCCGGGTCAGGAGTTCGAAATTAGTAAAAAAGGCGTGAATTTGCCCAAGTGTCTAGGAGTGTGGACCTTTAAGAAGGCCGATCTGCTTTGGTTCTCCACCCGGGTCAGTAGTTCGAAATTAGTAAAAAAGGCGTGAATTTGCCTAAGTGTCTAAGAGCGTGGACCTTTAAGAAGGCCGACCTGCCCTGGTTCTCCACCTGGGTCAGGAATTCAAAATTAGTCCCTCTCCCTGCTGGAAGTCACCAAAAAAAGGGCGTGAATTTACCCAAGTGTCTAGGAGTGTGGAGCTTTAAGAAGGCCGACCTGCCCTGGTTCTCCACCTGGGTCAGGAGTTCGAAATAAGTAAAAAAGGCGTGAATTTGCCTAAGTGTCTAGGAGTGTGGACCCTTTAAGAAGGCCGACCTGCCCTGGTTCTCCACCTGGGTCAGGAGTTCAAAATTAGTCCCTCTCCCTGCTGGAAGTTACCAAAAAAAGGGCGTGAATTTGCCTAAGTGTCTAGGAGCGTGGCTCTTTAAGGAGGCCGACCTGCCTTGGTTCTCCACCGGGGTCAGGAGTTCGAAATTAGTAAAAAAGGCGTGAATTTGCCCAAGTGTCTAGGAGCGTGGACCTTTAAGAAGGCCGACCTGCCCTGGTTCTCCACCTGGGTCAGGAGTTCAAAATTAGTCCCTCTCCCTGCTGGAAGTTACCAAAAAAAGGGCGTGAATTTGCCTAAGTGTCTAGGAGCGTGGACCTTTAAGAAGGCCGATCTGCTTTGGTTCTCCACCCGGGTCAGGAGTTCGAAATTAGTAAAAAAGGCGTGAATTTGCCTAAGTGTCTAAGAGCGTGGACCTTTAAGAAGGCCGACCTGCCCTGGTTCTCCACCTGGGTCAGGAATTCAAAATTAGTCCCTCTCCCTGCTGGAAGTCACCAAAAAAAGGGCGTGAATTTGCCTAAGTGTCTAGGAGCGTGGCTCTTTAAGGAGGCCGACCTGCCCTGGTTCTCCACCTGGGTCAGGAATTCAAAATTAGTCCCTCTCCCTGCTGGAAGTCACCAAAAAAAGGGCGTGAATTTGCCCAAGTGTCTAGGAGCGTGGACCTTTAAGAAGGCCGATCTGCTTTGGTTCTCCACCCGGGTCAGGAGTTCAAAATTAGTCCCTCTCCCTGCTGGAAGTCACCAAAAAAAGGGCGTGAATTTGCCTAAGTGTCTAGGAGCGTGGCTCTTTAAGAAGGCCGACCTGCCTTGGTTCTCCACCCGGGTCAGGAGTTCGAAATTAGTAAAAAAGGCGTGAATTTACCCAAGTGTCTAGGAGTGTGGACCCTTTAAGAAGGCCGACCTGCCCTGGTTCTCCACCTGGGTCAGGAGTTCAAAATTAGTCCCTCTCCCTGTTGGAAGTCACCAAAAAAAGGGCGTGAATTTGCCTAAGTGTCTAGGAGCGTGGCTCTTTAAGGAGGCCGACCTGCCTTGGTTCTCCACCCGGGTCAGGAGTTCGAAATTAGTAAAAAAGGCGTGAATTTGTCCAAGTGTCTAGGAGTGTGGACCTTTAAGAAGGCCGATCTGCTTTGGTTCTCCACCCGGGTCAGGAGTTCGAAATTAGTAAAAAAGGCGTGAATTTGCCTAAGTGTCTAGGAGCGTGGACCTTTAAGGAGGCCGACCTGCCTTGGTTCTCCACCCGGGTCAGGAGTTAAAAATTAGTCCCTCTCCCTGCTGGAAGTCACCAAAAAGAGGGCGTGAATTTCCCTAAGTGTCTAGGAGTGTGGCTCTTTAAGAAGGCCGACCTGCCTTGGTTCTCCACCCGGGTCAGGAGTTCGAAATTAGTAAAAAAGGCGTGAATTTGCCCAAGTGTCTAGGAGCGTGGACCTTTAAGAAGGCCGACCTGCCTTGGTTCTCCACCCGGGTCAGGAGTTAAAAATTAGTCCCTCTCCCTGCTGGAAGTCACCAAAAAGAGGGCGTGAATTTGCCTAAGTGTCTAGGAGCGTGGACCTTTAAGAAGGCCGACCTGCCCTGGTTCTCCACCCGGGTCAGGAGTTCAAAATTAGTCGCTCTCCTAGCTGGAAGTCACCAAAAAAAGGGCGTGAATTTGCCTAAGTGTCTAGGAGCGTGGCTCTTTAAGAAGGCAGACCTGCCTTGGTTCTCCACCCGGGTCAGGAGTTCGAAATTAGTAAAAAAGGCGTGAATTTGCCCAAGTGTCTAGGAGCGTGGACCTTTAAGAAGGCCGATCTGCTTTGGTTCTCCACCCGGGTCAGGAGTTCAAAATTAGTCCCTCTCCTAGCTGGAAGTCACCAAAAAAAGGCGTGAATTTGCCTAAGTGTCTAGGAGCGTGGCCCTTTAAGAAGGCCGACCTGCCTTGGTTCTCCACCCGGGTTAGGAGTTCAAAATTAGTCCCTCTCCTAGCTGGAAGTCACCAAAAAAAGGCGTGAATTTGCCTAAGTGTCTAGGAGCGTGGCTCTTTAAGAAGGCCGACCTGCCCTGGTTCTCCACCTGGGTCAGGAGTTCAAAATTAGTCCCTCTCCTAGCTGGAAGTCACCCAAAAAAAAGGTGTGACTTTGCCTAAGTGTCATCATTTTAGGGTACCAGCACTGTGGAGGAAATGCGGCGTCCTGCTTGGGAACAAGCATCTAACTCCCGCAAGTGAAACCCAAAAAACGGGCCAAGTGATGCCTTTAGGGGCCCTATTTTCAGACATTTTGGCGTATTTCGGTGACGCCGAGGGGTCCTTCAGGTGTTCCCGGGGAATGGGAGGCCTTTTGGGGCCCTATTTTCAGACATAAAACAGCAACCCTTACACTACAAAGGACAGCGGGGAATTGGAGCCCTCCTGTGGACTTGCGCCGCAATTGCACCCATAAAGAAATGCATTATTTGCCAAAGTGTCTAGGTGCGTGGCCCTTTAAAAAGGCCGACCTGCCTTGGTTCGCCACCCAGGTCAGGAGTTCAAAATTAGTCCCTCTCCTTGCTGGAAGTCACCAAAAAAAAAGGCGTGAATTCTCCCAAGTGCAACCCTTACACTACAAAGGTCAGCGGGGAATTAGAGCCCTCCTGTGGACTTGTGCCGCAATTGCACCCATAAAGAAATGCATTATTTCCAAGTGTGCATTATAGAGATAAACCCTACTTATGAAGGGAAATAAACCCCAGGCTGTTGCACATGTGTCTTATGACAGCGATAGACCGACTTTTTAAACAGAATCGCGTATTTTGGGCTAACCGAAGAGTCCGGCAGGTGTTCCCGGGGAACGGGAGGCCTTTTGGGGCATGCGAACAGGAAATGTCCTAAACGCGCCCCAAATGTTTAAAAAAATACAAATAAAAAATGAATCGCACCCCGATTCAAGTCCCACAAGTCCCGCCGCGTTCCACCCGAGTCCAGGGGTGCCCGACATGTCCACAACGCCCCCAGCAAAGTCACACTGTGAGTGGGGTAGAAAAGTCGGAAAAGTAGGCAAAAGTCCCCAAAGTGATCGAAAATCACACCCAGGTTCGAGTCCCACAAGTCCCGCCGCGTTCCACCCGAGTCCAGGGGTGCCCGACACGCCCTGAACGCCCCCAGCAAAGTCACACTGTCAGTGGGGGAGAAAAGTTGGGAAAGTATGCAAAAGTCCCGACAGTGATCAAAAATCACACCCAGGTTCGAGTCCCACAAGTCCCGCCGCGTTCCACCCGAGTCCAGGGGTGCCCGACACGTCCTGAACGCCCCCAGCAAAGTCACACTGTGAGTGGGGGAGAAAAGTTGGGAAAGTAGGCAAAAGTCCCGACAGTGATCAAAAATCACACCCAGGTTCGAGTCCCACAAGTCCCGCCGCCTTCCACCCGAGTCCTGGGGTGCCCGACACCTCCACAACACCCCCAGCAAAGTCACACTGTGAGTGGGGGAGAAAAGTTGGGAAAGTAGGCAAAAGTCCCCAAAATGATCGAAAATCACACCCAGGTTCGAGTCCCACAAGTCCCGCAGCCGCCCACCCGAGTCCAGGGGTGCCCGACATGTCGTAAACGCCCCCAGCAAAGTCACACTGTAAGTGGGGGAGAAAAGTTGGGAAAGTGGGCAAAAGTCCCCAAAATGATCAAAAATCACACCCAGGTTCGAGTCCCACAAGTCCCGCAGCCGCCCACCCGAGTCCAGAGGTGCCCGACATGTCCTAAACTCCCCCAGCAAAGTCACACTGTGAGTGGGGGAGAAAATTTGGGAAAGTAGGCAAAAGTCCCGAAAGTGATCAAAAATCACACCTAGGTTCGAGTACCGGAAGTCCCGCTGTGTTACACCCGAGTCCAGGGGTGCCCGACATGTCCTAAACGCCCCCCAGCAAAGTCACACTGTGAGTGGGGGAGAAAAGTTGGGAAAGTAGGCAAAAGTCCCCGAAATGATCGAAAATCACACCCAGGTTCGAGTCCCACAAGCCCCGCCATGTTCCACCCGAGTGCGGGGGTGCCCGACATGTCCGAAACGCCCCCAGTAAAGTCACACTATGAGTGGGGGAGAAAAGTTGGAAAAGTAGGCAAAAATCCCCAAAATGTTCAAAAATCACACCCAGGTTCGAGTCCCACATGTCCCGCAGCCGCCCACCGGAGTCCGGGGGTGCCCGACATGTCCAAAAAAATAATAAAAATCAAAAAAATCCCCAAAAAATCCGGGGGCCGGATTTTGGACGCCGGCGTGCCGCGTTCGGCCCGTGTGCCATAGTTTGGCGACCAATTTTAAAAATGTGCCTTTGACGGCTAGTTTTTTTCCTTAGAGTAAGTACAGAGTAGATCCAGTAGAAAATATGCATTATAAACAAAGAGAGGGAGTTTGGAGGGGCAAAAAGGCCCTCTTGGGACTTTTGCAGCAGCACACATCAACATAAGGCATGCCATACACAGTAAAAGCCCCCAAAATGAAAATTCACAACCAAGGTTTGAGTGCCACAAGTTCCGCCACGTGCCACCCGAGTCCAGGGGTGCCCGGTGGTGCCCAGCATGGCCAGAACGCACCCAGCAAAGTCACAGGGGAAGTGGGGTGGAAAAGTGGAGAATGTCTGTAAAAAGTCATGAAAATGATCAAAAAACACACCCAGGTTTGAGTGCCACCAGTCCCGCCGCGTTCCACCCGAGTCCAGGGGTGGCAGGAGGTGCCCAGCATGGCCAAAACGCACCCAGCAAAGTCACAGGGGAAGTGGGGGATTTTTTTCTAAGTACCAAATCGAAAGAGGGTAAAAAGCACCTCTTTTTACCTTCTCTCGATCTGGCACTTAGAAAAAAAACGGGGGAAAAAAATGATTCGATTTTTTTCTAAGTACCAAATCGAAAGAGGGTAAAAAGCACCTCTTTTTACCTTCTCTCGATCTGGCACTTAGAAAAAAAAACGGAAAAAAAAAATTATTGGATTTTTTTCCAAGTACCAAATCGAAAGAGGGTAAAATGCACCTCTTTTTACCTTCTCTTGATCTGGCACTTAGAAAATAAACGGGAAAAAAATGTTTCGGATTTTTTTCTAAGTACAAAATCGAAAGAGGGTAAAAAGCACCTATTTTTACCTTCTCTCGATCAGACACTTAAAAAAAACGGGGAAAAAAATTATTGGATTTTTTCTAAGTACAAAATCGAAAGATTGATTGATTGATTGATTGAGACTTTTATTAGTAGGTTGCACAGTGAAGTACATATTCCGTACAATTGACCACTAAATGGTAACACCCGAATAAGTTTTTCAACTTGTTTAAGTCGGGGTCCACTTAAATTGATTCATGATACAGATATATACTATCATACATACTATCATCATAATACAGTCATCACATAAGATAATCACATTGAATTATTTACATTATTTACAAACAGGGGTGTAGAGGGGGGGGGGGCGGGGGGGGTAGGATATGGACATCAAGTAGTGGACATAGAGAGAGAGAGAGAGAGAGAGAGATCAGAAGGCATAAGAGAAAGAAAAAGTATCTGCATTTGATTGTTTACATTTGATTATTAGCAATCCGGGGAGGTTGTTAGTTTAGGGTTGTAGCTGCCTGGAGGTGAACTTTTATTGCGGTTTTGAAGGAGGATAGAGATGCCCTTTCTTTTATACCTGTTGGGAGCGCATTTCACATTGATGTGGCATAGAAAGAGAATGAGTTAAGACCTTTGTTAGTTCGGAATCTGGGTTTAACGTGGTTAGTGGAGCACCCCCTGGTGTTGTGGTTATGGCGGTCATTTACGTTAAGGAAGTAGTTTGACATGTATTTCGGTATCAGGGAGGTGTAGCGGATTTTATAGACTAGGCTCAGTGCAAGTTGTTTAACTCTGTCCTCCACCTTGAGCCAGCCCACTTTAGAGAAGTGGGTAGGAGTGAGGTGGGATCTGGGGTGGAGGTCTAGAAGTAACCTGACTAGCTTGTTCTGAGATGTTTGGAGTTTAGATTTGAGGGTTTTGGAGGTGCTAGGGTACCAGGAGGTGCATGCGTAATCGAAAAAGGGTTGAACGAGAGTTCCCGCCAGAATCCTCAAGGTGCTTTTGTTGACCAGAGAGGAAATTCTGTAGAGAAATCTCGTTCGTTGATTAACCTTTTTGATTACCTTGGTTGCCATTTTATCACAGGAAAGGTTAGCCTCTAGAATGGAACCTAGGTAGGTGACCTCATCCTTCCTGGTGATAACAATGTCACCTACTTTTATGGTGAAGTCATTGACTTTCTTAAGTTTGATGTGGGACCCAAACAGGATGGATTCTGTTTTACCCAAGTGTATGGATAGCTTGTTGTCAGCGAGCCAGGTGCAAGTTCTACAGAGCTCAGCACTGAGGATTTTCTCCACCTGTGACTTGTCCTTGCCGGATACCAGCAAGGCAGAGTCATCCGCAAACAAAAACAATTCACAGTCGCATGCCGATGACATGTCGTTTATGTATATTAGGAACAGTAAAGGTCCCAATATACTGCCTTGGGGGACTCCAGAGGGTAAAAAGCACCTCTTTTTACCTTCTCTCGATCTGGCACTTAGAAAAAAAAACGGGGAAAAAAAAAATTAGTGACACGTGGTTTTCGGGGAACAAAGCAGAAGTCTCAGGGCCTCGGGGCGGGTTTCGGCCCGTCCCTTGCCGCGTGTGGCATGGCGGGCTCCGCGACCGACGGCCGGGCTGCAGCCCTTCGGCCGGCGGGCGCGTCCCGGCGGGCGCGTCCCGGCGGGCCGCTCGCCCCTTTCGGAACCTTGAACCGGCATCCGCTTCCGAGCGGGGGGTTTCGGGCACCCAACTCGCCTCCCTCCCACGGAAGGAATAGGGGGGTTTAATGTCTCCCGTCTACGCCCGCTTTGCGGGCGGAGGCAGGAGCGCCCGGAGCTCTGGCGCCCCGGGCGACGTGCCAAACTTGATAAACCCAACTCGAGGATGTGGCAACAAAGCAAAACAAACTGAGACAAATCTCAGCGGTGGATCACTCGGCTCGTGCGTCGATGAAGGACGCAGCAAGCTGCGAGAACTAATGTGAATTGCAGGGCACATTGATCATCGACACTTCGAACGCACATTGCGGCCCCGGGCCCATCCCGGGGCCACGCCTGTCTGAGCGTCGCCTGAATATCAATCGGAAGGGGGACATCCCCCCCTCCAGAGCTGGGGTGTCGCAGGACCCTCGGGTCCTTCGTCCCCTTAAGTGCAGACTTGTGGGCTGAAGAACACTCTGTCGCGGACCTCGCGGCCCCCTTCTCCTACGGGGCGACACCCCTGTTACGAGCCCTGCGCGTGTGCGGGCGCGGCTGCCCGTGGACCTCGCGTCTCGGGTAGTCCGTGTTACGCGCGCCACGGGTGGCGGGCAGGGTGAGCCCCTGCGTGAGCCCCTGCGTGAGCCCACTGCGCGTGGAGTGACCCCTGTTACGAGCCCCCGGCACGGGCGGGCGCGACCGTCGTCAGGCGGACCCGCGTTACGCGTGCGACGGGGGTGGCGGGCAGGTAAGCTCCGCGCGCGACGCTCCCACAGCGAACCCACGGGCGACCCCCGTCACGAGCCCCTTAGCGTGTGCGGGCGCGGCTGCCGTCAGGCAGACCCGCGTTACGCGCGCGACAGGGAGGCGGACGGGCTGGCCCCTGCTACGAGCCCACCGCGTGTGGCGCGATCCACTGTCAAGAACCCCCACCGTACGGGCGGGCACGACCGTTGTCAGGCGGACGTGATTTACGCGTGCAACGGGGGCGGCGGGCAGAGGGGAGCTCTGGCGCGGCGGGTGGCGGGCAGGCCCGTTACGAGCCCACAGCATGTGCGGGCGCGGCTGCCGGCGGACCTCGCGTCTCAGGCTGACCGCGTTACGTGCGTCGGGTGGCGGGCGGGTGCGTGCGGAGGAGGCGGGACACGCGCGGGCCCATGAACATGTTACACAGAATCCACAAAACCTGCAACTAATTTTTGGCTTTTTTTTTTCCGCTAATGCCCATAATGTTTTTTGTTCAATAATTTGCATTAAACCCAACCGGAGGACTAAAATGGTATGGTATTGTTTGTGCTATGGCGCCTTCTTTTGGACCAGTTGGCTAACTGCAGGTTTTGCGGGTTAAAAATGAACTTCCTGTTTTGATGCCATAAACTGGATATAAGCGCTCATAGAATTTTGCTCGAAAGGATTATTCATTCATCATTTCAAGCAAAGTTTGAAGTTTTACAATATAACCAAAACAATTTTTAATTTCTAACCCGTCCCATGTGTGATGTCTGTAGGAGTGTTTTCATTCATATTTGTGCATGCTATCGTAATGTAATGAAGCTAGCATTGTTAGCATTAGCTAGTATGCTAACACGAGTATCTGTTAGAATTATTAACTTACAACGACATTTTTTTTGTATTGTTTCAGTTTCGTAAATTCCTCAGTAAATTCACCAAAACGTCACCGTGGAGTTATTGAGTCGGTTTAGCTTATTGGAGAGCCAGCTTGCGCAGCTAGTGGGTCCATGACCAGGACTTCTGTTTTGTTTGATCAGCCCTTTTACTGCCGTGTGACAGACACTGTTTGGAAACAATTAAGGTAAATAAACATTTACAAACTCTTTCGTACCGGTATATATCTGCGGCTATATTAGCTTCAGTGTGGCTAATATATGTAAAAATATTTATTTATTCTAAAATGTGGTCGGTGTGGCTTAAATACCGGAAAATATGTTATAATGTTATTTCAGTGAATATTGACAGATTATATTTAAAACCATATCCATTAAACTTTAAATTAAAATTGTTGCCACATTTTTGTAAAGATAACTCAATAAACAAATATTTTGGGTGGGTATCTAGATATGTTTTAGATATGTTAATCGCATCTTTTAAAGTCAAAAATCTAATTTGGAGTTTTTTACATGTGTTTTCCACTGGAAAAAACTCCAGAATATCACCAAGCATATATTTCTCATTTCTAGACAAAATATCTAAACAAACTTAAATCAAGTCACAATCCCATTAATAGCAATTTTACAGTCAGACATAACAACTTGTTTTCAGGCAATCGATCCTCTGAGGGGAAAAATATTACTTTTGAGTATCACAAGTTTGTTGTAAGACACAAAACTTCTCAATACTATTAAGTATAGCTAATAATAACTTGTAATTGCTCATTTCAAGATCACTTTGATGTTAAAGCTTAAAGGTGCCATATGTAATAATGTGGCCAGAAATGGTACTGCAATCACAGTCAAAATTCTAGCCAATACGTTTTACATAGAAATTAAACTATTTTCAGGAACAAGTATGTAATGCCTGCGTACAATATCACAACAAATGTCAATCATATGGTTATTGTCATTACTGTCAGAGAGACTACAACCAACGCTTGCAATGGTTATACTGGTGAAAATAAGTGGAGCATGCTTAGCAGCCTAATGTACGACAGACAAAACTAAAGAGGAGACATTTTACCAAGGTATGCCTATAGGCTACTGTTTCAAACGTTTCAGATTGTCATATAACTTGGTACATGTAGTCCACAATATATCAAACACCAATGAGGAATTATTTTATCATGTGATTTGGCTGTCTCCATACGTTTCACATTGCCATGATGCTAATGTTGGAACCCATTTTCTCAGCGTATCAGCATATTGAGAAGGAAATAGGTTTTATTTGTCTAAAATATAGTTTGCCCTGTCAGTTGGATGACACATCGACATACAGGGTAACGGCCATATATTTCCCTCGTTAGCCTACATGTCGATGTGTCATTGACCGGGCTAGCATGCTAAGTATTGGTTGCAGTAACAAACTAGCTTTGTTAGACAAGATCATAGACTGTATTGGACACAGTGACATGCGGTGAGGTTCATGGCTGGTGAGGCACTGACTTCATCACAGTCAGATTTACAAACATATGAACCCTAAAGTGTATCTTATTCACCATTTGATTGGCAGCAGTTAACGGGTTATGTTTAAAAGCTCATACCACCATTCTTCCCTGCTTGGCACTCAGCATCAAGAGTTGGAATAGGGGGTTAAATCACCAAAAATTATTCCCGGGCGCGACGCCGCTGCTGCCCACTGCTCCCCACTGCTCCCCTCACATCCCAGGGGGTGAGCAAGGGGATGGGTCAAATGCAGAGGACAAATTTCACCACACCTAGTGTGTGTGTGACAATCATTGGTGCTTTAACTTAACTTTAACTTTACACATACAAACTGTAGCACACAAAAAAGCACATTTAATAAAAAAAAACGTTATTATGGTCTTACCTTTACTTATAAGTGCGGGAACAGTGGTGTTCGTGTTGGAGGAGTTGTGAATGAATGAAATATGAAATCCGTGCTGCAGTCTGCAGGTGTACCTAATGTTGTGTCCCTGTTCACGGCTCCTCCGGCGCGAGCATTGTTGTTTTTGCACTTTTTGGCTGCTTGTTAAGTGCCTTTTTTTGGGTGGATTCGGTCTTGCACGTGGAGGGTTTGGGTGTGGGCTTTGGTTGGTGTGGCGCTCTCATCGGGGCCCGGGGTGCTTTCTGCGGCCGGGGTGCATTAGCCGGCACAAGGAGGCGGGGTTACTGCGAGCCTCCCACAGTGCGTCTTCGCAGCAGTTTTATGATCGCTCAGCACAAGAAATACGTTACACACATACAGTTGTTGACAAAATACACTGTACATTATATACCTCAGCTAACTAAACTATGGAAATGTATAATATAATTCATATAGCAATACGGTCTCACTGCACAGCAGGCCAGCAGTTAGCCGAGTCCGCAATCCATGTTGAGGCACAACACAGTGACGTGCCTCAACTGGCTGCTGATCACCACACCGTCTCTTCTCAGTATTTGAACGGCAAATGTGAAAATTCAGCGATTTTGAATAAAAATAATCTAAAACTGGTGAAGTTAAATGGAAAATAACTTTATAGTATAATCACTGGAGGCAGGTGAGGCGGGGCCTCACCTGCCTCCAGTGACCGCACGTCACTGATTGGACAATATAGTTTACATACCAAATGTACATTTCCATTTATTACAAGTAATAAGAAAACGTAAATGCTTGCCTTACCTATCAAGGAGGAAATAAGCAAGTTTGGCATCAAATGAAAAAATCTTCTCCGCCTTCAATTCTCCATCTTTCAAAGGCATCCCTCGTTTTGTTCCTGGCTTTGTCATGAATAAGTTGAGAATGGTAACAAGGTCTTTGAGATTTACTAAGGTCTGACATGTTTAGTAACTTTACCAGTGGCAGTAGCCAGACAAAGATGGCGGTGCGTAACTGGCAACCTGGATGTGAATGTGAATGACCATGCGTCCTCTTTTCCCCAGACATGGCCTCTTTTGCGGGGCTGTCCGGGCGGAGTTTCTTAAATGCCTCAAATGTCCGGCATTTTGCGTTAGGGTTACGTGTATTTTCAATGTACGTTCAGGGTTAAGAAGGGGTTCAAAACAAAACAAATTGTGCGCACGCAGCAGCATTGGTGAGGGAGGGGCAGAGACAGAGAGAGCAAGAGAGCGAGGGAGTGGATGGATTGATTGAGACTTATATTAGTAGATCGCACAGTACAGTACATATTCCTTACAATTGACCACTAAATGGTAACACCCGAATACGTTTTTCAACTTGTTTAAGTCGGGTTCCACGTTAATCAATTAGTGGAGAGACAGACAAGACACCCGGTTTGCTTGTTTGTTTTTTATAGTATCGATTATCGCTTTCCGCCAGTGTTTTGTTTTGTTTATATTTGCCGGGTCAAATTTCCGTCCCCGATTATTGCGTTTTTATTTTGATTCGCCAAAAGTTTTATCAATGACAAATACTGCCTCGGTTAGCACTCGGACAAGTTTACCGCGAGGGGCTGTCAAAATAAAGACTTCATGGTAAACACTAAGGTGAGTATAAAGTCAACATTTTTAACTCCAGTAAATGAGTTATTTTAGTCTTTGTGAGTCCATGGAAACGTCACTTTTATCTCTCACTGGATCCACATCGTTCGAGGATGGAGACAAGTTAGCTGTTAGCTTCAAGCTAACCATCACCCGAGCAGACTCCTCCACCCCAAAAACATACTTTGCAGGTCAAAAAACGGGGCAATTGTTTGCCTTTTAAGGTGTTAATGTGCGAGGAGTGTTCAAAAGGAGTCTCTTGGAGAAGTGTCAGACAAGTTAGCATCGCTGACAGTGACGTCATCACCGTCATTGTTTACTGATGCAGAGATGCTGACTGTGCGTTATGATAAACGCGCATGCGTCACCAGGCTCTGCTTTTTATCGATAGATTTATCAGTTTTAATTTTTTATTATCTATAGCAGGGGTGTCAAAAGTGTGCCCTGGAGGCCATTTGCGGCCCACAGCTTATGTTTTAAAGGCCAACGGCACATTCTAAAAATACTATTAAAATAAACAAAAACATAACAAAAGTGAAATAAAAAAGCTTAAAGGGGAAATGTAATTTAGAAAAAGTTGAAATGTTGACTAATAAAACAAAGCTGTTTTTTTTTTCTTTCAAACTGTCATTGCTCAAAACATAATATTGAATCAAAATCAATGTTATTATGAATTATTGACCTATCCAAGGTTCCGATCACTTCACATCAAATATTCCACTTTGAAAAATATTTTTGGTGGAAGATTTTGCATATTTTGTGTGTTTGCCAATAAAAACATAGTTTTGTTTGACAAAAAAGGGCAGAAAACTAACAAACAAAAAAAACCATTAAAAAAAAAAAACATTTTGAAATGAGGGATAGATCTGAAGTTGATGTAGACTCCAGAGATTTAAGCGTTAAATATAAAATGTATCTATGCCCTGGCACACCATTATCATCATTTCATGACCGAAGCAAAACACTTTTTACACATTTATACTGAAATAAATACACCTACAACTTATTAAATATAAACATAGAACAAACTAGCTGCAGCAGTTAAGTTTAGATCCATGAAGGAAAGAAGAAAGTGAATGAATGTTTATAACTGAATACATTTATATATGTATACAAATTTGTTTTCTTTTTTTTTAATTACTTTTTTTAATGAATTAAGTAACATTTATGACAACCTTTTTCCAAAACACAATATAGAATGTGAGATATAACAGGATAATGCATACCTTTATCTTTTTTTTTTTTCAAAACGCTTACAAAAAAGCGGGACCACAAACATTTACTGTGGGATCCCATTTTTATGACTTGATGGGGTCCCTGGGACCCCATTTTGAAAATTCTTAGCACAGACACTGCTGTCAACAGAGGAGAAAAAATGCTTTATTTAAATCAGGTGTGTCCAAAGTGCGGCCCGGGGGCCATTTGCGGCCCGCAGCTAATTGTTTACCGGCCCGCCACACATTCTGCAAAAATTGCAAAATTGATAATATTGCAAAAATTTAAAAAAACATTTTAAAAAAGTGGAATTTGGTGAAATCTAACGAGAAAAAGTTGCAATGTTGACACAAAGCTGCCATGCAGGCTGTTTTTTTTCTTTTGTCTGTTTATTTTTCTTTTTTTTTGCCATTGCTAAAAAAAAAAAAAAAGACTAAAATTCTATGTTATAATGAATTATTACTTAAAAAATATCACTTTAAAATGTTTTATGTGAAAAAAATATTGCATATATTGTGTGGTTGCCATAAAAAACCCATCAAAGTTTTATTTGACAAAAGAGCATAATACAAACAAAATAATAGTTCAAACGTAAAATCGACAGATATATCTGAAGTTGATCTCGTAATTTAAGTGTTAAAAGTTTTTTTTTTTAAATAATAAAAATGTATCACTTTATGAGTGGGGGACCTTTTGGATCCCAAATATATTTAGTAGGATTTTATTTCACATTTCACTAAATACTGCATATTTCAGTTTTACTATAAAAAACAAAGTTGTCTTTGACAGAAAAGGCATAAAACCTTTTTTTTTTATATTTTTTTACTTTATATCAACCTGAAGTTGATATAGAGATTTACTGTGAGCGTTAAATAAAGAAAAAAATAATAATTTGACTTATTTTTTACATTTTAATGATTGAGACCCTTTACGGTCCCCGGGAGCCCTAAATGTTAAAAAAAATAAATCCATATATTTTGTTAAGGTTTGAAAATGAAAAATATCAAAATGGCCCCCGCATGCTTACATTTTTCCGTGTACGGCCCTTAGTGGAAAACGTTTGGACACCCCTGATTTAAATAAATATATTGTTTATAAAGCAAGTTCGAGTATCATTGGCAAATTTTCACCTAGTCCCTTGGCGTGCTGCCCGCTTTGGCACGCATATATGTGTCCTCTTTTTGGGATTTCAGAATATGGTCAGCCTAGCTTAGGACAAGTTAGCATACTTCTAATATGGCGCCAAGAAATAAAATGCACTATTATTTAGGTGTTATCATACTAAATTAGCTGACTAGCTAGCATGCCAACATTAGCATGATGACATATGACAAGTTAAGTTAAGTATTAAATGCACTATTTTAAGGTGTAAACATACATAATTAGCTGAACAGCAAGCATTAAAGGTTAGCATGCTAACATTAGCATGACGGCATATGACAAGTTAGGTTAAGTTAAGTATTAAATACATTATTTTAGGTGTAAACATACATAATTTTCTAAACAGCAAGCATAAAAGGTTAGCATGCTAAGGTTCGCATGCTAGTGTTAGAAACATTAACATACATCCAAGATGGTGCCAAGTATCAAAATCCATGATGTTAAGGTGTTTGAGCTTAATGGAGTTCTTTATGCGTGCACATGAACGACACTTTCTTCGAGTTCAATCATCAACGTCCTCTCTCCGAGGATACTTTATTTTCTTCTTCTGTTGAACACACAACTGCTGCGGTGTTAAACACTACACAGCACCAGAGCGCCCCAAGTGGAGAACATGTGCTACAACATCCAACCTCTACAACAAAGACACACAGAGTAAGAGCGCAGATATATACAATCTTAACACCCCCACTCGCTATTAGCTCACTGTGTTAAACCAATTTGTAAACAATATTTTAAGAACATTTTCCATCATCCTGTTTTGTTAGGATTCCTCCTTCTAGTCTTTATCCCAAAATGCCAAACATATTCTGTGAAAAACATTTCAACTTATGTTTAGTAGATGGTTTTGTCAGGATATCAGCAACCATTTGTTCTGAAGGGCAATATTCCAGTAATACCCTACCAGTAGCAACAATGTCTCTTATGAAGTGGTATTTCACATCAATGTGTTTGCATCTTTGTCTGTTAACAGGATTTTTAGTGAGTGCAATCGTACCTTTTAGGTATCTGAATACATGTTTCACTGTATTCCAATGTTTCATAGTAGGTTCATTAAAGTGTTGAGATAGTTTACTCACAACAAAGCTTATGTCAGGTCGAGTGCATGTGGATAAGTAAATTAAACTTCCCACTGCTTCTCTGTACTGTCTTGGTTGTTTCAACTGTAGTGGATTGTCCGAAGCTTAAGCAGGCAACAAAAGTAGTTTAGTACAACAAATTTATTTACCCATTATCAGAAGTGCAGGTTGAATTGAGTTGGCCGTGCAGACAAACCACAAGTTACTCCGGAGCCAACAAGACACACACAAGCCAAAATCACTGCAGAGTTCCGGTCTTCTGCCATTTTTTATATGTCTGTTGTGCGTCATCGTTCCTTATCGAGTGCGTCAATGTCTTGTTTTGCTTTTCCTATCTGTTCCATAACAACTCGAATCCTTTAGACAGTCAACACATTCTATAGACAGGTTGGCACGACTTAATATTCACTTTTGTCCCACAACTGGTCCATTCAATGGCACAAAAATACAAGAGTATTGAAAATGAGCGGACATTCTTAAAAGACAAGAAATATAGGTCAAAAGGTCAGAAATTCTACTACATACCCGCCTTCCAGGGTCTTAAGACCCTGGACCAAAACAATTTCTGATATAGACCACTAACTTAAATCTCTACCGCAGATAGAGGCAAAAACCTCAATGTTTTTATACGAGGCAAAAATTCCGTCTATGACCCTCCTTCAGAGCGATCGCTGTTACCAGCCTGCAGTAAAACCATCTCACAGAATACAATTAGTGGCCTACCCTTTGATTTAGTAAAGGAATAACAAATACTTTGATCATGAACATCATTGAACATAAATAGATGAATGTATATAGACTTATGACTGTAAGACATTTGCAAAATATTTTTCCCGGCATTTGCAATGAATGTAGTTTCCAATATTGTTAATTATCAATTGATTTTGAACACACAACTGAATTTCGTATGAGTCCATGTTCGATTAATGCTCGTATAGATGGCTCGGTGGTGCCTCAGGCTGGTGGCCTGCCGACACTTCGTTGGGCTTTCGGCTGCCCTGGTGAAGAAAGAGATCCACTCAAACAGTCTGTCTCTGTCTCTTCTTGGGGTGTGGTTCAGTCCATTGGGCAGACTGTTCAGTGGCATGTGCGTGCTGGCCGAACTTGGGGAAAACTCAGGTAGAGTTGGAGCTGTGGGGGCTTTGGGGAAGGCTGGGGCAGAGTATGGGGTGTGGGGCTTTGGGGAAGGCTGGGGCAGAGTATGGGGCTTTCAATTCAACCTGCACTTTAAAGTTACTTTTATTAAATTAATTTCCAAACTAACCACCACCACAGCAGACATCTTCCTCAATCCTATCCCAATACTCCCATAAATTAGAAAGGTGTTTCACAACAGTGGTTAAGTAGTTATTTTAAGTAATAGATCTCAATATGTAGAAATTAATAAGACTAAATTTGCCCTAGTGTGTGAATGTTGTCCGTCTATCTATCTGTGTTGGCCCTGTGATGAGGTGGCGACCTGTCCAGGGTGCATAGTCAAATTGTGAAACAAAAATTAAAGTTAAATCAAGTGGAAATTGACAGAGTATATGAACTACATTCTTGAGAATAGTAATTGATCATTAATATGTTGGAAGCCACACATTGAACATATTAAAGAAAATATCCAAATCCATTGCTATTCGGTATAAAGTTAAACACATGCTGAATAAGAAATGTCTGCACATGTTATATTATTCATTTATTTTTCCATATGTAATATTGTTTTGAAGTTTGGGGAAATGTTTATAGAAGAATTATAGACCCAATACTTAAAATTAAAAGGCTCATTTCAATAATACACAAAGCATTATTATTATGATCATATCAATCCATTTTTTAAGTCATAATGTGTTAAATGTTCAGATAATTTAATTTTAAAACAATGGCAATTATGTTTCCAAGTAAAGAACAACAGCCTTCCTGTTTGTATTCTTAGCTTGTTTACATTATGAGGAGAAAACTATCATTTATGGGGGATATTGATTTTTGAAATAGGTCAAGTAAAATATAGTAACAATTACTTTCATCTTTTAACGTTGATGTTCTAGGTAATTTAATGTTCAGTAATTGTATATCATAGGCCAATATAAGCTTTGGCTTCCGCCTATTCTTTTTTCGGTCATTCTTTTTTCTTTTCTTTTCTGTGTGTAAATGTGTATGATTGTTAATATGTCTAATTTACTGTTAAACTGCTCACACAAATTGGTTGATGGTTGATTATATGACCAAAATAAACTTATTTCATTTATTCATTCATTATCTATCGCACTCATAGTTTTATTCCATTTTGCATGTAATTATTCCTATTGATTTCTTCCCTTTTCACTCAAACAACTAAACGAACAAATAAACAAACTTGCAGCTAACCACAATCAACAGCATACCATTTACGAATACCTTCATTTGTCACTTTCTCATCTTTTCTTCACTTTCGTTTTCCTTTACAAACAACATCCTGTATCCATCTCTTCCTTACACTTCACACAATGTTTCTATTTTCTGTTCTCCTAGAAACCATTCACATAACGTAAGGTTATAAACATCCTTTTCCCATATTTTCTCAAACCATCCTCTTCACCCTCATTCTGTTTTTTCACCTGCTCTCTCTTCCTCTCTCTCTCACTTTCTCTCCTTCTCTCACAATACAAACACAATAATCCAAAATAATCAGTCTTATAAAATAATTTTAGCTTTAGATATGATTTAGGGCAGTGGTTTTACTTTTTTCCCAGTAAACTAAAGAAATAAAATACAGCATAATGTCATCATTTTCTGATTTATTAAATTGTATAACAGTGCACCATATTGCTCATTTGCTGTGGTCTTACTGTACTTATTTGGACAAACAAAAAAAATAAGAATAACTAAAACGTTTTAAAAATTAAACAAGTGATTAAATTATAATAAAGATTTCTATACATATAATCAATCATCAACCTTCTTTGGATATTGCAATAGAGATCCATCTGGGCTCGTGAACTTAATTCTAAATATTTATTTTGTTGAAGAATTATTCTTCTATAATTATATTTATAAAGGATTTTGAATTGTCGCTATTTTAAAATATTTAAAATCTCAGGTACCCCTTGGCATACCTTCAAGTACCTCCCTTTTTTGTCCGGGCGGAAACACCATACCCTCCTTTGAGAACTACTGGTTTAGCCTATAAAAAATCCTTTGTCTCATACATCATTACACTGTACAACTCCTCTTTGGGGGGCTAGGTTGACAGGGAATGCAAAACAATAACAGTGCAATACTTTTTTATATCATGGTCGTTAATGCCTAGTTTCTCTTTTAATAGAATCTATTTTGTTTCCATTTATACCCTTATTAGTTACTGTTTACTTTTTAGTTCTTCTTCCAAAGGGAACTCTCCTGAAGGAATCAATAACGTTTTATCTGTCTATCTATCTATCTATTACTAACCCGAGCACAATTCATGACGTCATGCTCATCTTGCAGACAGTTATTTCCATTTAGTTTTATTCTCTATTTGTAATTCTACATGCACCAATGTCACATAAAAATTTGCTTTCTTTGTTATTTATTTACATTATTATTTCTGGTTTACTTGCTGTCTGTTTACTTAAGTTCTCATATTTTGGTCTGTCTTCCTTCTGATTAGAATTTGTTTAACGCTTCTCTACGTTTTGTTTTGACAATGGCGCTGAGTGGCTCTTATCTGTACTTCTTCAGACTCTATGTTTCACAGATGCCCTTAGATGTATTAGAATAAAAATTTAACTTTTATTTTATTGTGTTTTTATTCCTAAAAAAATTAAAATGTCAATGTATGATCAATTTATCTTTATCAAATTTAAATTCAATATTATTAATTTATTTGTTGTATAACTATTAATTCAAAGTTACAGTGTGTCCTAATCTATGATGTGTGCGTTTGTTGCAACTTCCCACAGGAACTGGATGGATCAGATAAGCAGCAAGGCTGTACCAAAAAAAGTATACTAGACATATAAATGAATGATGAATTAAACAATGTTTCAATGTCCCACAATCCGTATTTATTTATTGATATTTAAACGTGTAATTTTCCATATATCTATTATTTTACTGGACTTAGCAAGCACCTACTACTAGCACACGCTACAGACCGAGAATAACTGTTCAACCACACTTAGTAATGCCAAGCTAGATGCTAACTTAGCCTTACTATGCCTCAGTAAGCAAACTTTTGCTAACCTAGCCCAATGCTATGCTAACACAATGCTAACCTAGCTCAATGCTATCCTAACACAATGCTAACCTAGCTCAATGCTATCAGTGTCACTCCTCTTCGAACCAATGCCTCACGCAGCTGTCACTCACACAGCCTCGTCACACGCACACACTCTTATCTCAAAATGTCTCCCAGCTGAGACTTTTAAAAAAAAAACTTTTTTTATATGCGTCACACAGTCACTCACACACAGAGAATTTACCAGCACAGTTAAAAGTAAATGCAATAGACAACTATTTTTCTCATCCAGAAGCACAGCTGTATCATATCAGAACCTTAATAATAAGAACAACATTTATCATTCACTCTTAGATGGACAAATAGTCAAGTTTAAGGAGGGTATTCTGGACTTCCCTGCTTAGGCTGCTGCCCCCGCGATCCAACCTCCGAGAGCGGAATAAGATAATTAAATGGATAGATCATACACTCATATGTTTTCTGTACATAAACTTTGTCTACTTTCTCACACGCACACACATTTTAGACAATTTCCAAACTTTTACAGATAGCGGGGCTGTGAGAAAAAGCGTGAAGGGGGAGGTTGCGAGAGGGGGGGAGGAAAAGGAAGGGGGGGAATTAAACCAGATAAGAAACCAGGTGCTACACAAAAGTTATTAAAATACGCAGATATATATATATAAATTTAAAAAACACACATTTTTATCCCACAAACCACGCCCCCCTGGTCCGGACCAATATAAACAACTAATGCACACATGCTTTTGTGGAATCGGCCGCCTCATATCACAAAAACCAGGTTCCATCATTGCTCATAAAACGGCGATTAACCCGTTTCATTGAGGCAGCACCTGCGTTATCCCTGACCAACATGGAAAACCCTGGCCTAACGCCCAATAGGACCACTGGAAATCACCCAGCATCCTACAGACTCGTGTCTGGTCAGTCCATACAGTTTCACCAAGTTTCACCAAAGCAGTTCTTTATGCGTGCACATGAACGACACTTTCTTCGAGTTCGATCATCAACGTCCTCTCTCCGAGGATACTTTATTTTCTTCTTCTGTTGAACACACAACTGCTGCGGTGTTAAACACTACACAGCACCAGAACGCCCGAAGTGGAGAACATGCGCTACAACATCCAACCTCTACAACAAAGACACACAGAGTAAGAGCGCAGATATGTACAATCTTAACACATGATTGTTAGAGATAAACAAAATTAGTTAAAAAGCAAGGAAAAACTTTAGCATGATGACATAGGACAAGTTAGCATATTGTACATCCAAGATGACAACAGGTATTAAAATGCATTAGTTTTAGATGCAAACATACAAATTAGCTGAAAAGCTAGCAAAACACATTAGCTTGCTAAGATTCTCACAAGTATGCTAGCAAGTATGTAGTGTTGCGTCTGACCAGATGTTCCTCCAAGGGGAATTTAAAACGCTGGTCAGTCCCAAGTTCTTTAGATGACATATAAACTGAAGTCAAAAGTACCACCAGGGACAGGATAGGTATTTTGTAATTCATTTTCAAATATTTGAGAATAGAGACCAGCCTCGAACAGCACATACAAATGCGTAGCCAAAGTTGATCTGAAAACATCCCGGAAAACACTCTTCTTCAATATCTCCCCCCGCCCTCACTTGTCTCACCCCAAACACATGCTCATTGTGTCTCTTATCTTGAGTCGGCCTGGGAAGAAAAGCAAGGAGGATTCCTCCTCTCTGCCTTCTACATTAGTAGGTGCAGTTTTTTTTTGTTTTTGTTTTTTTGAGCAAGCTAGCAATAAAACAACAGCATAGTTACATGGAAGATAGATGGAGGGAGTCCACGTCAATGTCGTCATGGTCAGGGAAGCAAGCACTTTGTCATTAGATGATTTGAAAGCAAAAGAGTACAATATGGAACATTAGCTATTTGTAATATGACTATGAAAGTAAAGAAGTAACACAAAAATATGGATATATGAAAATATATATATCCTTCAATTCCCCCTTCAAGATCTTTTAAAAAGATCTTTACCTCTAGTACAACACTTCTAAAGCACGTCCCACATTAGTAGGTGCAGTTTTTTTTTGTTTTTGTTTTTTTGAGCAAGCTAGCAATAAAACAACAGCATAGTTACATGGAAGATAGATGGAGGGAGTCCACGTCAATGTCGTCATGGTCAGGGAAGGAAACCAACAATTCTCGAAAGTCTCCATTTTGCTTGACCCCCTTCAAAGACATAACAAGCCCAGAAACAGGGTGGGGTTGACCTTCTACAGCTCTAACAATGATGCGGGTGCATAGAGACTTAGCACAAGGGGCGATAAAGCAACCGCATGAGGCTATGATGGCCAAAAAAACTCCAATGGAGACCAGGACAGACTTAATTAGGTCTGTCCACCTGCCAAATGTGCTTTGGAGCCAATCTTTGAAGGGGTCAGAGACCCCTGAAACTTCAGCAAGTTCCTTAGACAGGGCCTGGAGGCCCTCTAAGGCCCTCTGAACTGAGCCGTCAGGGGCAGTGTTGTTAGGAATGAAGGTACAGCATTGGTCACCAAACATTGCACACACCTTCTTCCTTGGCTAGGATGCGGTCAAGGGCTATGCGGTTCTGGATGGCCATGAGGGAGGTCGGGGCAAGTTGTTCAGCAAGTCCCTCAACGGCGTCACGAGTCAGGTTGGTCAGTCTCAACAGATTATAAAAAACATAGTTAATGCGTTCTACATTTTTAGTAGCAGTCACAGGGAAAATAGCACCAATGATAGGAAGGTTCTCGAAACCTGCACAGGATTCACACCACAATTTGTGTTGTGAGGGGACCCCCTTGGTTGTCCAATTGCATCAAAGTAAACACCATCAGGGTTACTCGTCAAATCAAATGAGCCCGTTACACTCCTCCAAGATAAAACATGGCGGCGTCGGCGAGAAGTTAGAGAGGCCGCTGAGACAGGAGTTACAAGGGGAGTTAATGTGGTACCCACTGGGGTGAGTGGGGTCACCAGTCTAACCATAGCACAAAGCCCTACGGATAACGTTGGGATTCTAATGTACAATCTGTGCTCCCAACAATACCAGAATAAGTCAGCTCGTGCCCAAGGGCCTATCCTTGAGCCATCTATCAGTGTGGTGCACCAGGAAGGGTTAATGTCACCCAATTTGTTTGGGGACGAAGAGGGTCCTTTGAATTGAAAACACGTGTAATTCAGCTTTTGGGCCACAAATGGAAGAAGTCGGGTGGAATTGTCAACAGGAGAGTACACACTAGCCAACAAATCGCACCCTGATGGCGTGGGTTCAGAAAACAAGGAGATAAGACAGTTTGAGCCATTTATGTCAGTCAACTTAAAAGGGGCGGGGTGAGTGTGGGGAAAGGGACGTCCAGCGGAACAAGCAACACAGTCACCTAGGTTTTGGCTCTTAGCCATGCTAGTCATCCACCTGAGCCACAGGTTGCCTGCACCTGCTCCTAAAGTCAAAGCTACCAGGTCTTCGGTGGTGATGTCATTAGTATACACAGATGTGAGAGCCTTTGTAACGTCACCGAGGTGGAGTGGCACTTTAGGTGCTGCAGAGGAGGCAGAGGTAGTTAACGCCCTCTCAAGGATATTAATTTTAATAATCCCCTTAGGGTCTGTACCAGTCTGGTCAACCCCCAAAACAACATAAAAGGGACTAAGGCATAACACCCGCACTGGTAATTCTAAGGGCAAGGGGGTTCTGGGAACGATCAAAATTCCTCTGAAAGGTCATCCCTCTCAGAATAACTTTGAATTGTGGAGGTATTTTGGAATAATACGGGTCATGGTAATCCAAGGGCCCTGTGTAGTGGGTTACCTGCGTCCACGAGGGGCACCACCCACTAGAGTATGTTGTCTGCTTTCGACACCAATGGTTCAGTTTTGAGTCGTAACAAAGATAGAGGTTAATACCACAGTAAGAACTATTTTTTCCCCCGCAATTAATCACACTGCACAGGTCAAAAAAGTAAGTCTTGCTGTCCTCCTTGACCCAGTCTATTTCAAGTCCGCCGTATGTTCTAAGACACTTGTCAGTCACTGTCATCGGGAAGGAAGGACTGAGGCACAAGGACAGTAGAACAAGCCCAAACACCAGTCCGTCAGGGAATACTACTGGGTGTAACATCCTGCCTTTCGTCTATCAAAATCAGAGTAATTCAGGTAACGAAACGGGGATAAACATCAAACTTTTCACTTAATATAACGACACAGATAGTTATGCTGAAAACAAGCAAAATGTAACGACACAGATAGTTATGCTGAAAACAAGCAAGAGAAATTGGATAACTTCGAGTATAAAGGCTGGTCTCAAATAAGGATATACAATGTAGAAGTTGAAAAGAGTAATATAGGTAGAAAATCTCTCTCTCAGCGTCGTCTTCTGGGCTGTAGGATTATGTGTGTGTAATTAAAGCCTCGCTCTTCTATGACCTAGAGGGGGAGAGGTTACTAGCACAATCACCCCCTTCAGTGTGTTACTTCGTTAACACACACACTAAAAATTAGTCGTTTTCTGCTCCCGTTCTTCTTCAGATGCCTCAGGCTCAAAAGGCGCTGCTAGGGGGTCGAGTGGGGCAGATGATGTGGCTAGGGGATCGAGTGGGGCGGATGATGTGGCGATGTCAGCAATGACATCCGCTGGTGATCTGTCAGGTTCTTCAGCAGGAGTGCAGAGGGAGAGGTGGTACCAGGTGTCCCCTTTACCAGCTAGTCGAAGGGCGTGAGACGTCCGTTCCACGACCTTGAAGGCACCAGTCCACCTGGGCTCCGTCCACTTGCGTTTGATGACCTTGAGCTTGACCCACTCAACGGGAGGGAGCCTACACGAATCTGTGCAGAGAAATTATTACACAAATTCTGAATTTGTTCAAAGTACCATTTTGGTTTTACGCTGATTCCTCCTTCCAGGGGGGCTGCTGGTCCTGGGAAGGGCTGACCTGAATGCAGTTCATAGGGTGAAAAACCAGTTTTGTTCATGAACGTTCGGATGGTCATTAAAGCCAATGGCAACGCGTCAACCCACTTCAATTTGGTCTGTGCACAGATTTTTGCCAATTTTGTCTTGATGTTTTGGTTCATTCTCTCGACCTTACCTTGGGACTGAGGATGGTACGCCGAACCAAACCTGTGTTCTAGTCCGAGAGCCTTTTCGACCAAGGCTAGGTGAGTATTTTTAAAATGGGTGCCGTTGTCGGACCTAATCTTTTTGGGGAAACCATGTCGGGGAATTAGGTCATTAACAAGCCATTTAATTACTGATTTTGCATCCTCTTTTGAGGTTGGTGTTGCTTCCGGCCAACCACTGTAATTGTCAACGCAAGTCAGCAAGTACCTTTTCCCTTGTACCGGATTGATCATGTCAGTGTAATCGATCGTCCATTCTTCACCATTTTGTGCCGGAATGGGGAAGGTTCCCATTTCTGGTTTCAGTGTTGGTCTGGGGTTAAAGTCCTGGCAGATATCGCAGTATCTGACGTAGTTGTCCACAATGTTCTCCAAATAGGGGTGTCACCATAGTGACAATTTCGCTTTTGTTTGCTTTGCCCCCACATGTCCGGGACCGTGGGCCCATCGGAGCATTTTTTGTCTAATTCCTGGGGCCAGGCCAGGTGACCATTTGGCCCTCGCCAAAGACCTGTCGGGTCTTGTCTAGCGCCTCTTCTCAGCCACAAAGTTTTCTCTTGTGGTGAGGCCTGCTCCTGATGTTTTCTGATTTCATCATCAGACAGGGCAGGTAGGAGTTCTGTCTGGCAGGCAGTGGCAGTCATGATAATTCCAGTCTTGTCATAGCCAGCAGTCTGCTTAGCTACGGAGTCAGCAAAGTTGTTACCATCAGTTACTGTCCCTTTTTCCTTACTGTGTCCCTTGCACTTGACAATAGCTATCCTTTTAGGTAGGAGCAGCGCTGTTTCCAGTGCTTCCATTTCTGTCTTGTATTTAATCGGATGTCCTTCAGCAGTCAGGAAGCCATTTCTCTTCCATTTAGGAAGGTCAATGACAGCTGACATGAAGGCATAAGCCGAGTCTGTAAAGATAGTCACTTCGTGGTCTTTTCCTTGCTTTAGGGCTTCTGTCAAAGCCACAAGTTCAGCTCTTTGTGCCGACAGCTGTTCGTCAAGTGTCTGGGTGGCCAAGGTCTCCCATTCTCCTGAGCTGGACTGCTGTACCACTGACCATGCTGCCTGCAATCCCTTTTGAGGATGTCTGAAACAACAGCCGTCAATGAACAGCCAGTGGGAGCCTGGGATGGGTGTGGTCAACAGGTCTGGTCTTATCTTTTCAGTCAAAGCAACTCTCTCCTCACAGTGATGTAGTTCTCCACTATTTATGTTATCAGCCATGTTGATTCCTTCGTGTGTAAAAGTTATGTGAGGTTGTTGCAAAATTTTCATGAGTTTGCGTTGTTTGAGTGGCGTCATGGTAAACAAATGTGATGATACATATGCAATGACAGTGTGGTTTGTCAGTACTGTAAGTGGGTGTCCCATGACAATGTGTGCCGTTTTGTCAATCAGTTTTGCCAAAGTGGAAGCATGTTGCGAGCATGTGTGATGTCGAAGTTCAGATAGGTCAAGCAGGATGCTGGTGTAGGTTAAAACGTGACGCGTTCCCCCTATACCTCCCCCTTCAGGTTTCTGAAAAAGGACAGCGTTAGCAGTACCTTCACTCTCAGAAACATCTAAGTAGAAGGGTAGTTTGTAGTCTGGTACTGCAAGGGCAGAAGCAGAAGACAAATGTTGCTTGAGGTCAATGAAAGATTGTTCGGCCTCGACCGTCCACTGGAGGGCAGCATTTGAGTTGCGGACTCCAGCAGTGCGGAGGAGGGCACGAAGAGGAGCTGTTTTCAAGGAAAAACAAGGAATGTAGGAGCGGCTGAAACCAGCCAATCCATGTATTTTAACTTTTACTATGAACTTACTTTAAATATGTACGTGTGCGTGTATTATTTGGACATGATTTATTATTACATATTTAGTTGGGGATAATATCTATATTTTTAGAAATGTTTGGTTGCTAATTATTTAAACTGAATATTTACAATTTACAATTAGATAATCTTTTATTAGTGCATATTTAAAAAAAAATTCAAAATAAGAAATTATACGATCATAAATAGTTTTGAATTATATTATGACCTGTAGCAATTTTTTAGCAAACAATTTTGTGAATTCAATTTAATTTGTATCACATTTTATTTTATTTCTATAAGCATTTGTTATGATTTGTGTATTACATTTATATCATTAACATTTCATGTTTTTGTATTATTTCCTTGTGCTACTGTACTTTCATTTTCCTATTTTTCCAACAAAATGAATGCATTTTCTTCTGCTATTCATGGCGTTTTGCGTCTTGCATTGGGGGGGTGACTGATGGTTGCTTACCTGTTGCTGGCCACCGCCGAGTGTCCGAAGCGGTTGACATCGTGGTAAAGTTCCGGTCGGGGCAGCAGCGTCCAGTCGTCACACGCTGAAGGAAAAGAGGAAAAAATATTGTTTTTCTTCATTCTTTGCGACATAATTGATTTATTTGAACAAAATAGTGAAATCATCTCCTGAAAATCTCAACTTTCTCTCTTTCATCCATGAGAAAGAGAAGACTCCATCCAAAGCTACACAGTACCATCTGATGACACAGACCGGTACTGCAAGGTGCAAAGTCACAGCACTTCAAATTGAATGTGGAGCTCTAATTGCCTCCAGCTCTTTAAGGAGGAGCAATTAGGCCTCGAGCCTAACGATCAGACAATTAGCCAGCTTAGGAGGACGACCCTGCCAGGTGGGCCTCCATGACAATGGGTGAGATGAAGGGTGGTGGAGGCGTGACGGAATGTAGCGTGACGATGACGACCCGGCCCCCAATGTAATGACCCGCAGGGGACATGTGACTTCAACTGACACTTCTCAGACACAAAGGCCTCCTTTTTGGCCAATTATTTAGGGGGGAAATTGCAAAAATAATTGAGAGATACTCATTTAACGATCTATTATTGTCTTACCTGTTCCTAATATTTAGGTTCAAAATATTGGATTCAAGATACATGTTTAATAACAGGGTTCTTTCATTTTAAAATGGCTGATATTACCTGGTTCAGTCACACCAAGAGAGATTTAAAAAATTTGCAAAAATTAAGGGATTTGAAAAAACTTTTTTTTTCACATAAATATTACACACTTTAATTACCGGTTAATACCCACGTTTGCTTTTTAAATTCTCAATTCAACAAATTATTCAGTCGGACAGCCATTTAAAAACTTTTTTTTTCAAATATTTGTAAGTATTGGCATAATTAATTTCAAGCACTTTAGTGCATATTTCAGACCTCGGGAGGTCAAATTTAAGCATTTTTGACACAAAATATTAATTTCAAGCACTTTAGTTGAAATTCAACCAAATTTCAAGCATTAGAGAGGTGAAATTGAAGCATTTATGACAAAAAAATAAAATTATTAATACATATTAATGAATACAATGAATGTAGGTTGAAATTCAAGCATGTTTCAGACCTTGGAAAGGAAAATTGAAGCATTTTGACACTAAAAATATATGACTGTTGACAAAAACATAAAAATAATTTTGAGCACTTTAGTTGAAAGTCAAGCATATTTCAAGCCTTAGAGTGGTGAAATTAAAGCATTTTTGACAAAACAAAAATACATGAAAATGAGAAATGTATAAAATTTATTTCAAGCACCTTTATATTTCAGGCCTTGGAGAGATGAAATTTAAGCATTTTTGAAGCAAAAAATATACTAATAAATACTAATGAATACAATTAATTTTAAATACTTTAGTTGCCTTGGAAAGGTAAAATGTAAACATTTTTGACAAAAAATATAACAATATTTATAAATGTTATTCATTTTGAGCCCTTTGGTTGACATTTGGGATATTTCATGCCTTGGAGAGGTCAAATGGAATCATTTTTGACACAAAAATACTAATATTGATACATATTAATGAATACAATTAATTTAGAGCACTTTAGTTAAAATTCAAGCATATTTCAGGCCTTAGAGAGCTGAAATGAAAGCATTTTTTGACCAAAAAAATCATTAATATTGATAAATATTAATGAAATAATTAATTTTGAGCACTTTCGTTGAAATCCAAACATATTTCCGGCTTTAAAGGTAAAATTTAAGCATTTTTTTTAAAACACAAATATTACAATTGATACATATTAATAAATACAATTAATTTTGAGCACTTTAGTTGAAATTCAAGCATAACTCAGGCCTTAGACAGGTCAAATTTAAGCATTTTTGACAAAAAATATATTAATATTGAAAAATATTAATGAAAACATTTGTATTCAAAGCACATTAGTTGAAATTCAATCATGTTTCAGACCTTAGATGGGTAGAATTGAAGCATTTGTTACACAAAATAAAATGTATATTAAAATGTTTTAATGAATACAATTAATTTTGAGCACTTTAGTTGAATTTCAAACACATTTCAGGACTTAAGAGAGGTGAAATTTAAGCATTTTTCACACAAAAAATTGATTAATATTGTTAAATATTAATGAATACAAATAATTTCAAGAACTTATTGGAATTCAAACATATTTAAGACATTGGAGAGGTAAAATTGAAGCATTTTTGACACAAAATATTAATTTCAAGCACTTTAGTTGAAATTCAAGCATATTTCAAGCCTTAGAGAGGTGAAATGAAAGCATTTTTTGACAAAAAAAACAATTAATGAATATTAGTGAATAAAATGAATTTAAATTGGTTAAAATTCACATATGTCAGACCTCGGAAAGGAAAATTGAAGCATTGATACTAAAAATATATGACCGTTGACAAATAACAAAAATAAATTTGAGCACTTTAGTTGAAATTCAAGCATATGTCAGACCTTAGACGGGTGAAATTGAAGCATTTTTTACACAAAATAAAATGTATATTAAAATGTTTTAATTAATACAATTAATTTCAAGAACTTTCGCTGAAACATTTTTTGACACAAAAAATACTAGACACAATTGCAAGCACTCCATACCTTGGAGATGCAAAATAGGAGCGTACCTATTGAAGTAACCACGAGTGTGTGGTCGGACATAAAACGTCGGCCATGTTAAATGTAGTGCGGCGTGCGGTACTGACCGAGGCTGTAGGCCAGGAAGTCCGAGGAGAAGCACTCGGCGCCGTGACTCATGGACGTGTCATTGTGCGTGTTGCCTCCAAACACCAGCATGGCGCCACTCACCATCACAGCCGTGTGGAGGTAGCGGAAGAAGCCGCTGTCCCTCAGGATGGTCCTGCACCCGCCAAACACTGACTATTATGGTCTGGAAGAAGGCCACCCCCCGCCTCAGCCTTCCCTCACCACTTCCTGGTGTCCACGTCCAGCTTGTAGAGGTCTCCCGCCAGGCCGTACTTGTTTGCGCTGAAGGCCTTGTAGCCTCCGTGGACGTAGATGGCTCTGGTGGACGCGTCCAACACGCTGCTGTGTCCGTAGCCCCCCTGGATCAGCGCCCCCTCCGTGGTTGCCACACTCCACGTGTTCTTGTCTGCACAGACAGCAGAAAGTGTCAAGGGTTACAGGGTCAGACCATGGCCACTGCCAAACCTTTAAAACAAGTTCAAGTGTGAACACATTTAGGGAGCAGGAAGTCACTTCCTGTTCTATGGTTATCATCACATATTACTGATTATTGTTTGAACTTTGAGTTGTTTTTTGTAATTGCATTTTCCATTTGCACTTTAATTGTATTGACAGTTTAGTTAAAAACACATTTATTATTAATTTAGTGGATTTATTTTAGCACAAAATAATTGTATGTAAATCTTTTTTTCATCAGTTATTTATGAGTTCTTTCTTATGCAGTATACTTGGATAGTACTTCTTTTTCTAACCAGCCTGACCTAAGCCTAAGGTTTATGTTTTAAATAAATAATCATCTTTGTGATTAACACATGCTTTCATATCGTTTGACAAGGTTGTAAACTTTAAGTTGGATTATTTTTGTATATATTTTTTTATTGTTCAGTCCAACAAAATAATACACAATAATACAATAATAATACAATTCCAAAACCAAACAACATTCAGAATAGGAATCAACAGAACAATTGAGAGGACTCACAAACATGACATAAAACAATCCAAAAAATGAATAATATCAACAACAGTATCAATATTAATATTAAATAATATTAATATTAATTTTGAGTTTTGATTGACTTTTGTGGTGAACATTTTGGTGAGACAATAAATCACGTTTCACTCGGAAGGTTCCATGGTTGTTTAGCTAGCAGGCTACTTCCTGTGGACAAGATCAACTAGAACATGGGTTTTAAACTCTGGCCCGCGGGCCAAAATTGTGCCCCTCCCGAAAATCGTCACATCCGCTTTTCATCCAGTCCAACGAGTGCTGGCCCAGTCACATAAAATGTGCGGCTTCTGCACGCACACACAAGTGAATGCAACGCATACTTGATCAACAGCGATACAGGTTACACTGAGGGTGACGTATAAACAACTTGAACACTGTTAGAAATACACGCCACACTGTGAATCCACACCAAATAAGAATGACAAACACATTTCTGGAGAACATCCGCACTGTAACACAACATAAACACAACAGAACAAATATCCAGAACCCTTTGCAGCACTAACTCTTCCGGGACGCTACAAGTTGTGTGTGTGTGTGTGTGGGGAGTGGGGGGGTTGGTGGTATCGGGGGGTGTATTTTGTAGCGTCCCGGAAGAGTTAGTGCTGCAAAGGGTTTTGGGTATTTGTTCTGTTGTGTTATGATGCGGATGTTCTCCCGAAATGTGTTTGTCATTCTTGTTTGGTGTGGATTCACAGTGTGGCGTATATTTCTAACAGTGTTAAACTTGTTTATGCGGCCACCCTCAGTGTAACCTGTATCGCTGTTGATTAAGTATGTGTTGCATTCACGTGTGCGCGTACAGAAACCGCACATATCTTGTGACTGGGCCGGCACGTTGTTAGAATGGATGAAAAGCGGCTGTGACGACAGCTCGTAACGGACGTTAAAGGCAGTGCCTTTAAGGCACGCCCCCAAGAATGTGGTCCGGGTGGACTACGAGGTATAATGACTGATGAACACCTTCGTTCGATAATGAAGGTTGCCTCAGCTCAAAGCCTGAGCCCCGACATTAATGAACTAGCATCCAAGAAAAGATGGCAGGTATCTGGCTTGGGCACATCAGATTAGATCAGTGTGTTGCAAACTGAGCAGTTTAAAGTCCTGAATGGTTGGTTTATTCATTGTTATTTTATTTTCAAATGTATTAGCCTGTGGAAAAAGTTAATGTTGATATTTACCTCAGAAGGCTGCAAATAGAAAAGAGGCATTCAATTTTTATTTAAATTGCATTTGATGTGCCATTGATATTTTTTAATTATTATTATTATTATTTGAAACTCGATTTTGCATGTCACTATAAAGTTATATAAGCCTTGCTTGTTCAATATTCAATGCAAAACTTGTTTGGGTCCCTATTAAAAGGTTAATTTGTTCAACCTTGGCCCGCGGCTTTGTTCAGTTTTACATTTTGGCCCACTCTGTATTTGAGTTTGACACTCCTAAACTAGAAGATAGACTCTGCAAAGAAAAAGAAAAAAAGAAAAAAAAAGAAGCTTTCGACTAGTTGTACACGGTCTCCATCACTTGTGTTTTATTTTCCTGTATTCAAACACAGTGTTACTGTTCAAAGCAGGTGTAATGTGGCCAAACATATTAACTACTCTGTAAATTCCGCACTATAAGCCGCTACTTATTTCTTATACTTCGAACCCCATGACTTATAAAACGAAGCGGCTAATATATGGATTTCTTTCGCTAATGCCCATAATGTTTTGTGTTCAATAGTTTGCATTAAACCCAAGCAGAGGATTAAAATGGTGCGTTTTTGTTTGTGCTATGGCGGCCTCTTTTGGACCAGTTCGCTCACTGCAGGTATTACAGGTTGAAAATGTGCTTCCTTTTTAAATGCCTTACACCGGAATTATAGCCATCCATAGCGTTCTGCTAGAAAAGATTCTTTATTTATCACTCCGAGCAATGTTTGTAAGTTTCACAGTATAACTAAAACAATTCTTATTTACGGTACTAAACCGTGATGTCTGTAGGAGTGTTTTCATGCACGTGCTATTGTAATGTCATGAAGCCAGTGTCGTTAGCATTAGCTAATATGCTAACACGTTTAGGAGTTAATTTACAATGGCATTCTTTTTACACTGTTTCAGTTTCACAAATTCCTCAGTAAATTCACCAAAACGTCACCGTGGAGTTATTGAGTCTGTTTAGTTAATCGGGAAGCTGACTTCCGCAGCTAGTGGGTCCATGACCATGACTTCTGTTTTGTTTGAACAGCCGTTTTACTACTGCATTACAGACACAGTTAAGATTTGTAAATGGACATTTACAAAACATTTCTGTGTAAATAATTCATTTCACAACGTATATATCTGCGGTTTATAATCCGGTGCGGCTAATATATGGAAACATATTTTTTTCTTCAGAAATGTAGTGGGTGTGGCTTCTATCCCGATCCGCTTTATAGTCAGGAAAATACGGTGCTTGTTAAATAAAAGTGCTGCCTTGTTTTTAATGAATACTTGGGCCTACTACACTACTGTTTTTTTTAATATTGGTTGATAGGGTGGTACTTGGAGAGCCAAGTGGTTTTCTGAGGTCGGACTGGGTGAAAAAAGTTTGAGAACCACTGCTCCAAAACATTAATTTACAGGTCGATTTACACATGTACAAAAGGTCAATAATCTCAGTTAATATAAGGAAAAATGTTTTTTTAATGTATTGTTTGTGTTTGACAACTTACTGATGTTGTACTCCTGCACCAGGCTCATGTACCCGTAGAGAGGACAGTGTCCAAACAGCACAAGCATCACGGGGGCCTCCCCGTCTTGCTGGGGCGGCACCACGTGAGCTGAGTGTCCCACCACGGCGTACTGCTCCTTGCTGCGGGGGCTCAAAAGAACCCACGTTTGGTTCTGGACGTGAAAAACCCACAGCTGGCTGGACACGTTTCCAGTGGAATCGATTTTGCCTCCGTACATGTAGATCTTACCCTGTGGAAAATGCGGGTTGGCTCGTGTTAAAAAAGCAAAAGAAATCACGCAATACATAAAAAATTGCTCTTTAAAAAAAAACATTAAAAAAAAATAAGAAAAAAGGACAATACCAATAGATGAAAAGGTAAATGTGATATAATCAATTTTGCAAATGTCTTGTTAGACACAATTAGACATTCTTTCACAGGTGGAGTTTTTATTTTGGGGCACTTTATTAAAGGCCTACTGAAACCCACTACCACCGACCACACAGTGTGATAGTTTATACATCAATGATGAAATCTTAACATTGCAACACATGCCAATACGGCCGGGTTAACTTATAAAGTGCAATTTTAAATTTCCCGCTAAACTTCAGGTTGAAAACGTCTATATATGATGACGTATGCGCGTGACGTCACGGAGAGAACGGAAGTATTGGTACCCCATTGAATCCAATACAAAAAAGCTCTGTTTTCATCTCAAAATTCCACAGTATTCTGGACATCTGTGTTGGTGAATCTTTTGCAATTTGTTTAATGAACAATGAAGACTGCAAAGAAGAAAGTTGTAGGTGGGATTGGTGTATTAGCGGCTGGCTGTAGCAACACAACCAGGAGGACTTTGACTTGGATAGCAGACACGCTAGCCGCCGACCGCACGGATGATCGGGTGAAGTCGTTCGTCCTTCCGTCGATCGCTGGAACGCAGGTGAGCATGGGTGTTGATGAGCAGATGAGGGCTGGAGTAGGTGGAGCGCTAATGTTTTTATCATAGCTCTGTGAGGTCCCGTTGCTAAGTTAGCTTCAATGGCGTCGTTAGCAACAGCATTGTTAAGCTTCGCCAAGCTGGGAATTATTAACCGTGTAGTTACATGACCATGGTTTAATAGTATTGTTGATCTTCTGTCTATCCTTCCAGTCAGGGATTTATTTATTTTGTTTCTATCTGCATTTGAGCCCGATACTATCACGTTAGCTCAGTAGCTAAAGAGCTTCGCCGATGTATTGTCGTGGAGATAAAAGTCACTGTGAATGTCCACTTCGCGTTCTCGACTCTCATTTTCAAGAGGATATAGTATCCGAGGTGGTTTAAAATACAAATCCGTGATCCACAATAGAAAAAGGAGAAAGTGTGGAATCCAATGAACCCTTGTACCTAAGTTACGGTCAGAGCGAAAAAAGATACATAATGCACTGCACTCTAGTCCTTCACTCTCACGTTCTTCATCCACAAATCTTTCATCCTCGCTCAAATTAATGGGGTAATCGTCGCTTTCTCGGTCCGAATCTCTCTCGCTGCATTGTAAACAATGGGAAAATGTGAGGAGTCCTTCCTCCGGTGACGTCACGCTACTTCCGGTATAGGCAAGGCTTTTTTTATCTGCGACCAAAAGTTGCGACCTTTATCGTCGTTGTTCTCTACTAAATCCTTTTAGCAAAAATATGGCAAAATCGCAAAATGATCAAGTATGACACATAGAATGGATCTGCTATCCCCGTTTAAATAAAAAAAATTCATTTCAGTAGGCCTTTAAATATCTGTGTCTTAATGTTGTCACTGACAATGAAAGTGATTATTTTTTTAAACTAGGGCCCACGGTCAAAGTAGAAGTATGCGCACCATTTACTTATTAGACCCAATGCAAACAACCTTCTCTCGTCACGGTGCGAAAAACACAAAAAAAAAAAAAAAAAACACAAACTATCAACAGACATGGTCACACGTAACACAGCCTCCTCAATGAACTTTGTGGACATTATAAACATCTCCCATGCACCATAAAAAAAACTACATTACACCCATTCAATTACTAAGCATGATGTGAAAAATGCCACACTTATCCATGTTTGCCGCATTTTAGCTGCTTGATATTTTTGATTGATTACAAAACTTAAAGGATGTCGTCACATACTCTTAATATCCAATTTAATTGATTATATACCCATTATTTATTCATTTATATATAATATGTACACAGATATACATGTATGTAAAGGCTATATGCATATGTGCATAAATCAATCATCAATCAATCAATGTTTATTTATATATAAATATATATATATATATATATATATATATATATATATATATATATATATATATATATATATATATATATAAATATGTATATGCATATGTGCATGTATATATATATATGTATATATATATGCACTTATACACACACATACACACACACGTATACACAACGTAGATATATATATATATATATATATATATATATATATATATATATATATATATATATATATATATATATATATATACACACACAGTATATTTACACATATACATATCTACACATGTACATATATACACACATACATACATACACACATGTACATTTATACATGTACATATACATTTATACATGTACATATACATATATACATGTACATATACATATATACATGTACATATACATATATACATATGCATATATACACACAACACACATAAAAACACATACATACATAGACACATATATTCAACACACATATATACATATACACATTCATACTGTATATAGACACATATATGCATATACATATACACACATACATATATACATTACACACACATACATACTTACATACATATTAGGGCTGGGCGATATATCGAGTTAGTAAGATATATATTGATATATTTTTAAACAAAGATATGAATCAAGAAAATATCGTAATATCGATATCATTTTTTTCACGTTAAAATGACCACACGCCGCCTATTTGTTGTGCTCCTTGTTCTCCCCCGCAACACTCCATGGGCTATTAAACTCCTCCCCTTCTTCCTACCAAGATGTGCTTGTCATCTCTCCCTCACTGCACTGACCCACAACAACAACAACACACAAGTAAATATGGAGTCTGACTGTGCCACCAGCAGTGTGCCAGTGACTAACTAGTAAGTAAAACCCCAACTGCTGCATACCTGCCAACAACTACGGTTTTCCTGTAATGAGTACGGTTTTTGATAATCCATTCCCGTTTACGACTGCAGTGGTAAAAAATACTGTTTTCAAATTAAAAATAATTACGGTAACTTAAAAATTTAAAATACGTAGCTTAACTACATTTCACCTTGTGTGTATATACACACACACACACACACACACACACACACACACACACACATTATATATATATATATATATATATATATATATATATATATATATATATATATATACATTACGGTATATATATAATATATATATATGTATATATACAGTATATATATTATATATATACATATATACATATATATATATATATATATATACATATATATATATATATATACACACATACATATATATATATATACATACATATTCATACATACATATATGTATATATATATATATATATATATATATAAATATATATATATATATATATATATATATATATATATATATATATATATATATATATATATATATATATATATATACATATACATTAGAGATGCGTGGATAGGCAATTATTTAATCTGCAACCGCATCACAAAAGTCGTCATCCACTCGTCATCCACCCGCCATCCACCCGAACCAACATTTTATCAAACCCACACCCGCCCGCCATCCGCCCGTTGTTATATATCTAATATAGACGATGCAAGGCATTAGTGAGATTAAAAAGCTTTGGCCTGCTAAAGACAGGAGACTGATCCAATGCAGCAGAGACATTCAATGCGTGCCACGCATTAATATCTCTTGGCCAAGCATTAGTGGCTAAGAGATATTAATGCGTGATAATATTATTTATCATTATTATAATATTATTGTCATTTCCATTAAGAAAGTGTTGACTATTGTTGCCAATGCCCTCAGATCAGGAGTGCGTTCCTCACACTTTGTGTGTGCAGTTGCAGCAAGCAGAACGATGCTTTTAAAAAGTTAAAAAAAATGTTTTAGAAAGACTAGGCCTATATTTTCGTTAGATAAAAAAAATGTTCTGAATTTTTTTCAATGAATATTAACTTGTTAACGTTATAATGCTCAAATAGGGACGAGGGCGGGTGCACAGTGAAACAGTGAACAATTTTGCGACGTAGATGAACCTTTATTGATTGATCTGCAGCCACAAAATATCAGACAATCTCCATTGTCAACGACAGGCAGGAAAATAAAGATAAACACATAGCCTATGTTGTAGGCATAGGCATAGGCTCATACGTTTTTAAGTTGAAATAAAAAAATAAATAAAAAATGTGCCTCATAAGCCTTAGGCTGTCAATCACGCGCACAAACTTAAATTATACAATAACATATGTATGTCATCCCTATTTAAACAAAAATAAATTAAATAAATAATAATAATAAATTACCTGCAACTTATTGGCCAAGGCAAATAGCTGAAGGGGGGAAATCAAACCCATCAGACTGCACTTTATCATCAAACTTGAATTATAATGAAAATAGACGGTCGCGACAAACAAAGCAGGCTAAATAGCCTTACATTGTAGCCAATCGGAGATGCGCTTCACTTGAGAGCGAGGCCAAATAATTAACACACAGTAGTATATCTCGAATAGAAAAAAACCACAATAAACAACGCAATTGCCTTAATTCCTTTGCATTGTAGTGCGCCCAAACAACACGTAACCATCAAAATTATTCAGCTGACCGAACTCAATATAGGTTAGATTGGCTTATTTGGTATAGCCTAGGTAATGTAGACTAATTCGTTTAACATACCAACCGTATGTCTACTTACTTTTTTTTTTGTTAGCACTATGCAGGAATAAAATGGCATCTACAGTGCCAGGATTCAGGCGAGAGCGCCTGGCCTCTAAAATGCGCCCTGCTGCGCTGAAGGAGCGCTCACTTGCGGCACTTGTTGCTGGGACGCATAGGATTCTCTTGGCAAGGTGTTGTAGTCGTGGGAATGATTGTCCTTGTTTCCCCCAAAAGGAAAGCAGATTTTCCTCTGCTGATCCGTCGAGATGGAAGTTTGTAGAGGAATAATCCTCTACTTCATCAACAAGCACAGGTGTATCCTCCTCCCATTCTGTGAAGTCAATCCTTTTCTTTTTCGGTGATGCGCCATCAGCTCGTTTTTTGTATGTGGGTAACAACATTTAACTATGTATGTATATTTCCGAATTGGTTCAACCGCCACCCGCCCGAATCTATTTAAAATCTATTTTTTTCGTCATGTCACCCGCCCGATCCGCGGTTTATCCACGGACTCCGCGGTTGTGTCCGCAAACCGCGCATCTCTAATATACATACATATATATATATATACATATATACATACATACATATACATATACATATACATACATATATACATACCAGTGGTGTGGCGTCACTAGAGGCAGGGGAGGCACGGCCTCACCTGCCATCATGGAAAGAAAAAAAAAAGTAAAAAGAAAAAAAATTAATTAAATTGTTATATGTATCCAGTGATTATACTAAAGTTGTTTTCCATTTAACTTCACCAGTTTTAGATTATTTTTATTTTTATTTTTTACATTTGGCGTTCAAATACTGAGAAGAGACGGTGGGTGATCAGCAGCCAGTTGAGGCACGTCAGTGATTTGTGCCTCAACATGGATTGTGCGCAATGACTCGGCTAACTGCTGGCCTGCTGTGCAGTGAGACCGTATTGCTATATGAATTATATTATACATTTCCATAGTTTAGTTAGCTGAGGTATATAATGTACAGTGTATTTTGTCAACATCTGTATGTGTGTAACGTATTTCTTGTGCTGAGCGATCATAAAACTGGAGGCTCGTCTCATAACCCCGCCTCCTGGTGCCAAGCACCTCCGCCGCAGAATACACCCCCGACGGGAGCGCCGCGGCCACACCAACCAAAGCCCACACCCAAACCCTCCACGTGCAAGACCGAATCCACCCAAAAAAAGTCACTTAACAAGAAGCCAAAAAGTGTAAAAACAACAATGCTCGCGCGGCGCGCCGGAGGAGCCGTGAACAGGGACACAACATTAGGTACACCTGCAGACGGCAGCGCGGATTTCATATTTCATTCATTCACAACTCTTCCAACATGAACACCACTGCTCCCGCACTTATAAGTAAAGGTAAGACCATAATAAAGTTTTTTTTTAATTGAATGTGCTTTTTTGTGTGCATGCTACAGTTTGTAAGTGTAAAGTTAAAGTAAAGTACCAATGATTGTCACACACACGGTGTGGTGAAATATGTCCTCTGCATTTGACCCATCCCCTTGTTCACCCCCTGGGAGGTGAGGGGAGCAGTGGGCAGCAGCGGCGCCGTGCCTGGGAATAATTTTTGGTGATTTAACCCCCAATTCCAACCCTTGATGCTGAGTGCCAAGCAGGGAAGAATGCTGGTTTGAGCTTTTAAACACAACCCGTTAACTGCTGACAATCACATGGTGAATAAGATACTCTTTAGGGTTCATATGTTTTGTAAATCTGACTGTGAAGAAGTCTGTGCCTCACCAGACATGAACCTCACCGCACGCCACTGATATATACACATACTGTATATATATGTATATATATATATATATATACATTTTTATCTGCTCAAAGGAAGGTCAGTTTTGTAGCTTATGTAACGAGCTAAACTGTTTTCAGATGTGTGAACATGACTGCACAAGGGTTTTCTAATCATCAATTAGCCTTCTGAGCCAATGAGCAAACACATTGTACCATTAGAACACCGGAGTGATAGTTGCTGGAAATGGGCCTCTATACACCTATGTAGATTTTGCACCAAAAACCAGACATTTGCAGCTAGAATAGTCATTTACCACATTAGCAATGTATAGAGTGTATTTCTTTAAAGTTAAGACTAGTTTAAAGTTATCTTCATTGAAAAGTACAGTGCTTTTTCTTCAAAAATAAGGACATTTCAATGTGACCCCAAACTTTTGAACGGTAGTGTGTGTGTATATATATATATATATATATATATATATATATATATATATATATATATATATATATATATATATATATATATATATATATGTATATATATATATATATATATGTATATATATATATATATATATATATATATACATATATATATATATATATACATATATATATATATATATATGTATATGTATATATATATATATATAAATTATTGCGCGTAGACGATTAAAAAAGAAGGGGACAAGTATTTTGGCTCTGGCAGTTTTACAGGATATTTTGCTTCGATGTCTGGTTTTTTTTTGTTGGTTTTTTTTAATGTCCTGTCCAACTTCTCAGGCAAATTATATAGTAGATGTAGATGCCCATATCGGCTGTTCAGATTTACTTTACAAAAGAGAAGTGTAGGATACTTCTCTGCCTTATTTGTATTTGACTTTATTAAATGTATTTATATTATCATTTGGTGCAGCCGGGCCATAGCAGGAGGGGATAGAAAGAGAGAAAAAGGAAGACAGAGGGGGGAATTGTGGGGACGAGAGGGGGATTAGACAGAGAGACAAAAACAACAACAACAACAACAACAGAGCAACATCAGCAAATACGACATGTACAAATATGATGGTAAAAGTAATAGCAAATAAGCAGTTAGCGAAAATAAAAAATAATACAGCAATGACAATGAGCATTATTACACTAAAAATGGAGCAATATGAATACCAATAGAAATAGCGCTATTGATAATAAACAATACCAATACTTTACCTTTATTATCAACAATACAGTTGTTCAAATGCAACAATACATATACGTAATGATAACTTGATGTCTGCTTTAAGAGCGTGTCTGTGGGCCAGCAGTGGGAGACAAGAGTGGCCAAATTTTCAAGCGAGTTCCTAAAACATTATTTTCACCTGTTTTCTACTCCGTTATCAACTATTTGTTTTGTAACCATCTACTTCGGTGAATAATTATGATGCTTATCGCTTTTTCATTGACGTTCTGGTGGGATGAATGCGGCCCGAGCACGGGAGTGTTCACATTGACGATGTTTTGTATATACCGTATTTCCTTGAATAGCCGCCGGGGTGCTAATTAATTTAAAACCTCTTCTCACTCCTGCGCTTACCAAAGGTATGCGGGATAGGCAAGCATGCGCTAATTATTTTAAAACCTCTTCTCACTCCGGCACTTACCAAAGGCATCCGGTAAATTTAGGCCTGCGCTTTGAGTGTGATGTAGGGATACCATCATGAAAAGCACATTTAATTAAAAAAAACGTTATTATGGTCTTACCTTTACTTATAAATGAAGTCCATGCGCAGCTGCTTCTGATCAAAAGCATTGATAACTTGTTTATAGAAGTCTTCCTTATCTTTCTTTAGTTTTAAAAGTCTCTCTGTCTCGATGGAGATATTCCTTTAATTATTACCTCCTGCTTCGATTGAAAGTCCAGTTTAGAAAACTGTTTTAATTTAGATATGTAATCCTCCATGTTAAAAGTGCAAGCGAGAGGAAAAAATAAACGATCTCTTCCTTGTTGCTGCTTGTTGACACTTCTTCTGCAGCCGAGTACCGGTAGTCTCAAGAAGGATAACTAGCGCCCTCTACCACCAGGAGGCGGGAGTCATTTAATATTTGACAGACGCAGCTACGGTATATTAATAAAACATAGCTGCTTACTGTTCTTTTCAGCATATTCAATAGCTTGGACCTTAAATCCTACTGAATAGCTCTTAATCTTCTTCCCTTTATGCGATTTCAAATTGTTGAAATCAGCCTCCTCCATTTTGAAAATGATGACAGGGGAAGTGTCACTCGTGACGTGACGAGTTTGACCCGGCAGAAGTTCTAGGCATATGCTAATTATTTTGCGAAACGAGTTTGCCCCGGGGAAAATTCTAGACATTCGCTAATAAAAATAATATTTTGCCAAACGAGTTTGACCCGGCGTTGATCCTGAGCCGGTGGTAATGCCAAGCATGCGCTAATTATTTTGCGAAACGAGTTTGACCCGGCAGTAATTCTAGGCATGCGCATACTATATTCTCGGCGGCAATTCAAGGAAATACGGTACATCCCATTTATTTCCACATCTGAAAGAGGCCTGGGTCTGATATGAAACATTTGGAATTCCACTGTTCACACGGACGTGATAAAATTAGATGCAGGTCACACATGGGCAAAAAATTTGGAGTTGCCCTGCAGTGTGAACAAGGCCATAAATATTTGCCAAAGTAGACTGTTTTAAAATAAATACTGATGAATAAAGTGGCTTACAGGGCACATACAAATGAGCTTTTCATTACATTAAAAGCACTCAAATTGAAGGGTCTGGTCAACTTTAGGACACCACAAATGATGCATAGCACAAACAATAACAAGTTACCAGTGTATATTCAGGGATTGTTTAAAAAATTGCGTTAATAATATCCGAAAGAAATGTTTGAAAAATAATAATTGTGAGAACGAGTGCAGAGCAGCGTTGTGTGTCTTTTGTTGGAATGAAAGTATGGAATAAGTTGGACCAAGAGTTAAGACTGTAAACCTTTAATTCAATTGAAAATTACTTATCAATTATAAAAAAAATATGTTGAGAATGGATTCTAAGGATGTAAAATTTACATGTTGGAAATTTTTATTTTTTTAATCTTTTTTATTTTGTGATTAATGGAAAACAAAAAAATGTACAACTACCGGTACATGCATAAGGTGTTGGCAGTTATTTTTTCTGTTTCAATTTTGTAAATACACTAGGATAGGTGTAATAAGTTTTAGCTTCTGCCTAGTCCAGTGGTTCTCAAACTTTTTTTGTCATCCCCCACTTTGGACAAGGGGGAGTTTTCAAGCCCCACCTGCCCCCATCGCCCCAACAGAACGCTAATGCCAAGCTTAACATTTTCAAATTTATCGAACATCAAGTAACATCAAGTTTTATACATTCAAACTAAATAACATAAAATAAAATCAAGTTCAATAATAAATAAAATAACTGTGCAGCTGTGGTATAACTTGCATCAAGTTCAATATCAAATAAAATAACTTGCATCAATTCAATAATAAATAAAACAAAAGTGTTGTAACTTGCATCAAGTTCAATAATAAATCAAAAAAAGTGTTATAACTTGCATCAAGTTCAATAATAAATCAAAAAAAGTGTTATAACTTGCATCAAGTTCAATAATAAATCAAATAAAAGTGTTATAACTTGCATCAAGTTCAATAATAAATCAAATAACTTGCATCAAGTTCAATAATAAATAAAACAAAAGTGTTATAACTTGCATCAAGTTCAATAATAAATAAAACAAGTGTTATAACTTGCATCAAGTTCAATAATAAATCAAAAAAAGTGTTATAACTTGCATCAAGTTCAATAATAAATCAAATAAAAGTGTTATAACTTGCATCAAGTTCAATAATAAATAAAACAAAAGTGTTATAACTTGCATCAAGTTCAATAATAAAAAAAAAAGTGTTATAACTTGCATCAAGTTCAATAATAAATCAAATAAAAGTGTTATAACTTGCATCAAGTTCAATAATAAATCAAATAACTTGCATCAAGTTCAATAATAAATGAAAATAAAAGTGCCACTTTGCAATCTTTGCCAAAAAAAGGAGGACAGGGCAAGTGAACATGAGTTTTACAGTACTCCAGCATTAGTGGCTGCAATGAGCCTGTTTTGCACTGCACAGCTTTTCAAATCGGGGTTGCGGGCTTGACACTGCCACTGTTAAAACCTCATTGAATTCGGGGCTGAGCTGCCTTGACGCGAGTGTTTCCCGGTGAATGACACATTGTGTCCAATGCGCATTTGGCGCAACCCTCTTTATTAGAGCCTGCAGCCCGTTTCTTGACTTTGCCATGCGCGCCATCAGAGCAAAAGCCCACACAGTTTTCCCATTTAAGGTCGTGTTCTTTGAGGAAACTGCCCATTATCTTGAACAGCTCATCAGCAGTGGCTCTATTTTTTATGTATTTGCAAAACAGCAAATCCTCGCACAGTGATTCGCCATTCACAAAGCTTCCGCTTAGCCCCGCCCCCATTAGTTACTGTTGCTGTCTGTCAAACTTTCGCTCCTACCTAGAAATGTAAAGCATACAGGAAAAATAAGTATTTTACATTTATCTATATAGCGGATTTCACAGACAGAATCACAAAGTGATTTCCAGTGTGTATAGAAAATGAAAGCATAGTAAAAAAAAAAATCAAAGAATATAATAATAAAAAAATCAAAAAAATCAAAGTGAAATTTCCTCCCGTTCCTCGCGCCCCACCTGTCATGTCTCTATTCCCCACCAGTGGGGCGCGCCCCACACTTTGAGAAACGCTGGCCTAGTCTATTTCAGACTATATGTATATTGAAGAATGTCTTCTCTTTATCCATCAAAATGTCTGAATAAAAATGAAAGTTAAACTAATAAAATTTAGAAGTAACTGAATTGTGCTTCTAAAAGACAAATGCCCAGCAATTCCTTAATATTTCTCGGGCATATCTTAGAAAAAGTGGGGCAAACAGTAAAAGGAGAAGGAAATAAAGCGCCAACTGCCCATACATTTAATGGGAAAGATCAGTAATAAATAACTTATACTGTGCGCACGACAGAGAAGACTTCTCTGATCTTTGTCTGCAAACAGGCCTCCATGATAAAAAGTACTGCTTTATTAACACGTAGAAAAAGAAAAAAAAAGTCTATAGCGCTTGCTGTGAAAAGGTGAGAAGGTCGGACCTCATCTTCCAGAGTCGCAATAATAAGAAGAAGGAAAATTTGGCATTTTATTTTCCTGCAACCTTCCAAGTGCCCTCAATATTCTTTAGAATACCAAATAGGGAAAATACATTTTTCATATCTTTGGTTATTAAAGGAACTTAATATGCCACTAGCCTTTTCTTCAAAATTAGAGTGGTAGAGTATACAGTATGATTTTATATTCTGTTTCATCTAAATACAACCATGTAAGTATACACCAGTTACAAAACTGAAGGGCATTAACAAAAGCATAAAACATGAACACAAACTTATTATCAACGGATAGATCTTAGACTTAGACTTCCTTTATTGTCATTCAAATTTGAACTTTACAGTACAGATAGGAACTACATTTCGTTACATCAGCTCATGGTAGTGCAGAATAAAAAAGCAATAAGGTGCATATATAAATGCAAAAGTGGATCTAGAGATTTAACCGTTCAAAGTAAAAAAAAAATTCAAAATAATACATTACTTATTTTTAACACTTCTATGAGAAGGACCCTCAAAGGTCCAAGGGTCTTATACTGTTGTTTTTCATCTAAAACGGTCAATGCTCATACAATTATTAAGAATCAAAATTAACATTGTTGTGAATTATTGACCTATTTAAGGCTCAAATTATTGCACATCAAATATTTGACATCTTAGTTTCTGGAGGGAAAACTTTGCACAATTTTTGTTTATGCCATACAAAAAAATGTTTTCTTTGACAAAAAGGGTATAAAACATCCAAAAACATTAAAAATAACAAAAACTTGATATCAATGTATAGATTTGAAGTTGATCGCCAGATTTAAGCATTGATATTTAAAAAAATAATATATGACTTACTTTTAACACTTTCATGAGTGGGACCCTCAAGGGTCCAAGGGTCTTATAATGTCGTCTTCTTTTTGTTTTATTTTCTTTAAACAGTCAATGCTCAAACAGTTATTATGAATCAAAATCAATGATGTTGTGAATTATTGACCTATTTAAGGCTCCAATTAATTCAGATTAAATATTTCATTTTAGTATTTTTTGGGGGAGAAATATTGCATAGGCAAGGCAAGGCAAGGCAACTTTATTTGTATAGCACTTTTCATACACAAGGCAGACTCAAAGTGCTTCACAGCACAACATGTGGTACAACAAAGTGAAATGAAAGAAAATAAAAATGAAGCTAGCGTCGTTATTGACCTATTTAAGGCTCCAAGTACTGCACATCAAATATTTGACGTCTTAGTTTCTGGAGGGAAAACAATGCATAATTTTTGTTCATGCTATACAAAAAATAGGGTTTTCTTTCACAAAAAAGGTGTATAACATACAAAAACATAATAACAAAAACGCATAGATTTGAAGTTGATCTACAGATTTAAGCATTGAAAGTAAAAAAATATATATACATACTCTATTTACTTTTAACACTTTCATGATTGGGACCCTCAAGGGTCCAAGGGTCTTATACTGCTGTTTCTTTTTTCTTTTTTTTTTTTAAATGGTCAATGCTCAAACGATTATTATGAATCAAAATCAATGTTGCTGTGAATTATTGACCTATTTAAGGCTCCAAGTACTGCACATCAAATATTTGACGTCTTAGTTTCTGGAGGGAAAACATTGCATAATTTTTGTTCATGCTATGCAAAAAATAGGGTTTTCCTTCACAAAAGAGGTGTATAACATACAAAAACATAATAAATAACAAAAACGCATAGATTTGAAGTTGATCTACAGATTTAAGCATTGAAAGTAAACAAATATATATATATACTCTATTTACTTTTAACACTTTCATGAGTGGGACCCTCAAGGGTCCAAGGGTCTTATACTGCGGTTTCTTTTTTTTTCTTTTTTTTTTTTAAATGGTCAATGCTCAAACGATTATTATGAATCAAAATCAATGTTGCAGTGAATTATTGACCTATTTAAAGCTCCAATTAATTCATATTAAATATTTCATTTTAGAATTTTTTGGGGGAGAAATATTGCATAGGCAAGGCAACTTCATTTGTATAGCACTTTTCATACACAAGGCAGAATCAAAGTGTTTCACAGCACAACAAGTGGTACAACAAAGTGAAATGAAAGAAAATAAAAATGAAGATAGCGTCGTTAGCATTAGCTAACATGCTAACCCGTTTACGAGTCTCTGTGTTAGTAATATTACCTTACAATGGCATTCTTTTTGTATTGCTTCAGTTTCATAAATTCATCCAAACATCACCGCGGCACCGCTGCTGCCCACTGCTCCCCTCACCTCCCAGGGGGTGACCAAGGGGATGGGTCAAATGCAGAGGACACATTTCACCACACCTAGTGTGTGTGTGACAATCATTGGTACTTTAACTTTAACTTAACTGTGGAGTCATTGAGTCTGTTTCGCTGATTCCTAGCTTCCGCAGCTAGTGGGTCCATGACGATGACTTCTGTTTTGTTTGATCATCCGTTTTACTGCCGTGTTACAGACACCCGTTTGGAAACAACTAAGGTATGTAAATAAACATCTATAGACTATTACTGTGTAAATAACTCATTTCACAACGTATATATCTGCGGTTAATAGTTTGGTGCGGCTAATATAAGGACAAATATATATTTTCCCTAACATTTAGTGGGTGCGGCTTATATGCCGGTGCGCTCTATAGTCCGTAAAATATCATAACTCTATTACCATCTACATACCAGATAATATATCCTGATATTACGCAAAAGGCTGCAATATACATCGCAATATAGATTTTAGGCCGTATTGCCTATCTGTAATTTGAAAAAAAAAAATTTGTAAAATACACATTGAGGCTATAAAGTGTGTTTTTTAACCGATTAATCCAACAAATTAATCGATAGATTACTCTTGGACTAAAATAATCGATAGCTGCAGCCCTGGACAAGTATCCACGTACCTCCTGGAGGGCCAAAGAGTGTCCATATCGTGGCGTGACCGTGTTGACAGAGGGGTCAAGGGTCATCCAGGTTTTGCTGCTTAGGTTGTACCTTAACCATGGCGGAGAAGACAAGTCAGACATCTCTGAGAGGAAAGCCCTCTCCGTAAGACTGAGGAGTTGACTCACGCTTTGACCATGTGGTAGTCGGAGGCGTTGAAGACGTAGCCTCCGATGACCCACATGACATCCTGCTCCACCACTGCCTTGTGGGACGCCCTGGCGAGGCCGGGATCGCTGAACGCCTCGCGGCTCCAGAAGGCCGAGTCGGCGGGGACAGAGACGGAGCAGTCTGGACCTGAAGGTCAAAAATGATAAGCAGGAAAATATGTGAGCAATAATTAGTTATGTAGTATTTTGATCATGAAGAACTCCACAATGTGAAGACGTGCAAATGTATCTTTGTGTGCACAATTACTATATTTAAATGTTATTCTGTTAAATTGACAAAACATTTATTTGACTAACCACAGTCTCCTAAAGTCGCCGGGTGCTTGGTTTGCAAAAGCAAATAACTGCAAGGGTCTCTCCATTTTTGAAAAAAAAAAAATCATTGTTCTTAACAGCTGTAAGTAGTCAATTGTGTTTATAAAGCGCTTTTCACAGATAGAAATCACAAAGCATTGGTGAATTAAAACGACAAATACATTAAAACAACAGCGGCAACAACATAAAAAAGATTTTTTTTTAAATGTAAGTCCATAAAGTAAAAGTTGTACTAAAAAGCAAAGTCTTCTAATGTTTTTAGACAGGTTTTAAAGTGAGTTTTTGGGATCTCTAGCGGACCCTAGCCTGTAGGCACAACAAATCAGTAGCCGTGTGTACATGGTAGGGTTGTACAGTACTGGTATGGTATGGCGGCACTAACGAATAAAAAACGGTACTATACTGTGTTTGAAATGTACCGGTTCCCCGTGTTTTTTAACGGGCATGACGGCGCGTCGTCACGTCATGACATTGCTGGTTTTACGAGCAGAGGAGCATGTTCGGCAGCGCACATACACAGAGTACTTACAAGCAGACACAGTGTGTAGACAAAAGGGAGAAAAACTAAAGATAAAAGTGAAGTTATAACACTGAAACGCCCTCAGGAAGAGGTGCTTTAAGACATGGCTAGCTAGCTAGCAGCAATCATCCATCCGCAGTCGGCAGGGTTTTAGCTACTTCTAAATCACTGGTGACGAATATAGTAAGTTTCTTACAAGTATCATTATCACTGGAGGACGAGGAATAGGTAAACATGCTTCACTACACACCCTAGGAAGACACAATAGCTCACCGCTAACAGCAAACTAGCACCCCTGAAGGTAAACAAATGCCATGGGTGGATCTACACCTGACATCCACTGTAATGATACCAAGTACAAGAGCGTATTTAGTTGATACTACTATGATAACATCAAAATGTTTCATTGGCACACAATCTTTTTCCTTTTTTTAAAATTCACATTATGTTTATAAAGTCAGGAAATATGGCCCTGGACACATGAGGACTTTGAATATGACCAATGTATGATCCTGTAACAACTTAGTATCGGATCGATACATAAATTTGTGGTATCATCCAAAACTAATGTAAAGTATCAAACAACAGAAGAAAAAGTGATTATTACATTTTATCAGAAATGTAGATAGAACATGTTAAAACAGAAAATAACCAGATATTAACAGTAAATAAACAAGTAGATTAATAATCAATTTTTACAGTTTTTACAGTGTGTCCCTCATAATGTTGACAAAATAATAGAATGATAAATGACAATATGTTACTGCATACGTCAGCAGACTATAGGAGTCTTTGTTTGTTTACTTACTACTAAAAGACAAGTTGTCTAGTATGTTCACTATTTTATTTGAAGACAAAGTTGCAATAATAAAAATATGTTTAATGTACCCTATATGTTTTTGTTAAAATAATGTCATTTTTTGTGGTTCCCTTTTTTTTAGAAAAGTATCGAAATACATTTTGGTACCGGTACCAAAATATTGGTATGGGGACAACCCTAGTAGATGGACAACATTTATGTCCTCTGATCACCACTGGGATTAGAATGTTGCTGTCTACACCCTGGGAAGAAATGATCTGATTATGACCTGCATTTTCCTGCATCACACCTTAAACCGGAATACTTGACTTTGACATGCGCAGCACACACCGTAAATGCCATTCACTACTCTATATTTACATGTTTGTAGTCAGTGTTGGGTTAGTTACTGAAAACCAGTAACTAGTTACAGTTACTAGTTACTTTATTTCAAAAGTAACTCAGTTACTTACACCAAAAAGTAATGCGTTACTGTGAAAAGTAACTACCGTAATTTCCGGACTATAAGCCGCACCTGACTATAAGCCGCACCAGCTAAATTTAGGGGAAAATACAGATTGCTCCATATATAAGCCGCACCCGACTATAAGCCGCAGGGTTTTGATGTGTAATTACCGTAGTATATAGGGGTTCCTGCTACCACGGAGGGGATTGTCGGGACAGAGATGACTGTTTGGGAACGCAAAGCGTCCCACTTATTAACAATAAATCTTTCAATCATTCAATCAAACTTTCACAACTTTGACATGGCGAACAGCATTCGTGCAGAGTACAAATAATACAACGGTGCAAAGTAATACAAAGTGCTCGCCTGTACGTTATCAAAATAACCAGCCTACCGGTATATGAAAAGTCAGTCTTTAATCATTGTGTCATCGTCTTCCTCCTGCGTACTAAAACCACCAAAATCCTCTTCGTCGGTGTCGGAGAAGAACAGGCCGTAAATAAGCCGCACCCTTGTATAAGCCGCAGGGACCAGAACGAGGGGAAAAAGTAGCGGCTTATAGTCCGGAAATTAAGGTATTTAGTTACTTATTTTTTTCTTCTTTTTTTTAAAAGCTCCCATTAATGCCCTTTTAGCCTTCATTTCAGTACTGTTATTGCACTGGAGAATAATACAATCTGTTGATCAACTTGACATGCATTTTTATCTTCCTTTTAACATAATTAATGAAAAACAGTGCAAAATAAAAAGGCATTTCTCCTTTCTTTAAACTTGGATCAATGACCATTAATAAAAAAACAAGTTAAAGTGCAACATAAGAAGGCACATCATCTTCCTTGAAACATAGGTAGTGAAATAAAGCCTGACATCTGGAGTGATGCTGCTGTCTTCCACACTTGTGGAGCCATGGATTGTAGAATCCTTGTTTTCAGTGGCAGGATCATTGACACAGATGGTGAAGTTTCAGATGTAACACTTTTGAGGGGTTTAAGCACCTGGAGGACCTCCTCTGCCACTTTCACATCATCATCAGACAGGTTGATGATGTCTTTGACATTTGTCTTCAGGGTGTTGTGGGTCAATGCAGAGTATATAGCTGCCTGCTGCTCCAACATATCATAAGTGGAGTTCCACCTCGTTGGGACATCATGTCTGAGCTTATGAGTAGGCAGCTTTAGCATTTCTTGCTTTGTCTTAAGCACATGAGCAGCTGTTGTGCTTTGGTGGAAGTAGGAAACCTCCTTCCTGATCTTTCCAAGGAGGCGCTCCATCCTATTGACTGAGATGTGATGCCAAATTCACTACATGCACTGTCTGTGGTCCCAGTCCTGCCTCATTCACTGCATTTATTTGATTTTTGGCTGGGATATCTTTATCTTCCATTCCTCCACTGCTTGTGTCAGTACCTGCGCAAAGGGGCGTGTCTTCTACATACCTCATTCATCACAGACTTCTGCTGTGATCAAGTGAGCGCTTATAGTTCCCCTGGACGTCCACCAGTCTGTCATGAGCGGTTCAGATGATGCTCGGGATAGTTCACCCACAACTTTTTTCTTCTCCTGCTCATAAAGATCTGGCACAATTTTATCGCTGAAGTGGGTGCGCGACGGGATGACGTAACGTGGCTCAAGCACGTTCAGCATGTGTTTAAAACCCTCGTTTTGCACAACGGAGTCTGCACCTATAAACACACCGATTAAATGGCGCGGTGCGTTGAAGCTCCTCCGTTACACCGCTTGCCATGACCACGCTGTGTGTAGACTGAACGTGCGAACACCTTTTTTTTTTGTTTCATATATCAAACCGCGGATCACGTGTGTGCCGAACCAAAGACACGCCCTCCCCTCCTCCCCACACCCAGACACACACACAAAACGCGCCTGTGACAGAGGAAGATTCAGAAGAAAGACATGCACCTGGGGATAGGTTGATTGGCAACACTAAATTGGCCCTAGTGTGTGAATGTTAGTGTGAATGTTGTCTTTCTATCTGTGTTGGCCCTGCGATGAGGTGGCGACTTGTCCAGGGTGTACCCCGCCTTCCGCCCAATTGTAGCTGAGATAGGCTCCAGCGCCCCCCGCGACCCCGAAGGGAATAAGCGGTAGAAAATGGATGGATGGATGGACACCGCAGCGCTTCTGTTTCTAACCGATACTACATAAAAAATAACGTAAAGTAACGCAGTAACGCATCATGTAGTAACGGTAACTGAGTTACTGAATATAAAAAATAACGCGTTAGATTACTAGTTACCGCCGAGTAACAAAGTAACGCGTTAGTCCCGACACTGTTTGTAGTTGGAGTTGGAGTAACTGATTGATAGACCGAGATAACTAATCACAGACTAATCCATAAATTATTGTGCCTAAATCTAGCCAAACTGTAAGCCATTCAGAAGCAACCTAAGGCCGGTCTTGGCGTCGCTATCTTTGCCACCTGGGCGACTTTCTCGCTAAATCTAGTATCTTTCAGACTCCTCTTAGCAAATTAGTTCAGAAAAGTGATTAGCAACAAATCCAGCGATTGTTTGGGATGTTTTGGAGACACGAAAGCGTGTGTCACTCTGATGTGCTGTTGTGAGCCTTTCCTCACAGGCGGCCCCCAGTCTACTGAATGTCTGCAGAGCAATGACAAAGTTCCATTCCATTCCATGATGCCAACATACTCTTCTTTGAAGCTAACATGATGCTATCATTCTCTTCTTGGAAGCTAACATGATGCCAACATTCTCTTCTTGGAAGCTAACATGTTGCCAACATTCTCTTCTTGGAAGCTAACAGGATGCTAACATTCTCTTCTTGGAAGCTAACAGGATGCTAACATTATCTTCATGGAAGCTAACAGGATGCCAACATACTCTTCTTGGAAGCTAACAGGATGCTAATGCTAATATACTCTTCCAGTACTATAAATGTAGCAAGCCAATGCGACCCACCTTGCCAGCCCACCCCGCAGACGCATGTCTTATCCCTGCAGCGTCCTCTCTCAGGGTACCCGCAGTCGTCCAGGCAATAAGGAACGTCACAGGCGTCCCCTTTCCACTTGTCCTGACAGTCACAGTAGGGCTTCCCCGTGTCGTTGGACAGGCGGCACTCTCCACTGCCGGAACAGTTGTTAGGACATGTGTTCACCCTGTGGAAGAAGAACAAGTCCCTGAAAAGCAAACTCTACATAAATAAAACATGTCTTTAATAATTGAAGTACACCTCTGCTCTTTTGGAATTTGTGGCCTGGTTGTCACTGGAACAAAAAACGCTGCAGCGGGAATTCTGACATTGCAAGGACAATATGTGTTTAGACTGAACTCTGGACTTTCACAATACACCTTTGTGTTTTGAGGCAAAACGGTGTAAATCCCTTGTTGATCTATAAAGTGTATCTGGGTCTCAGGGAGTGCTATTTGAAATATGAAAGGTCAGGTTATCGTCCTCCGCTAGGCAGCAACATAAAAACAAACGCAGGAGACAGAAGTCAATGATTGACAGCATGGCTGTACACTTTGTTCAATGTTTGCTTTCAAAACAAGGTCCACAAACCTCTCCTAAGCACCAATGCCAACACGCTCTTCTGCAGTCTGATGGGCTCAGAGACGCCACTTTTATCCAACCAACGTTGGTCCCCTTTGTGCATGTATACTGTAACTGTCACCACATACTACAACGTAACAAGAAGTTACGTTGTCGTGCGTCGGTTGAGGTGGGCGGGGTTGGGGGGGCGGGATTTGGTGGTAGCGGGGGTGTATAATGTAGCCCGGAAGAGTTAGGGATGCATGGGATTCTGGGTATTTGTTCTGTTGTGTTTATGTTGTGTTACGGTGCGGATGCTCTCCCGAAATGTGTTTGTCATTCTTGTTTGGTGTGGGTTCACAGAGTTGCACATATTAGTAAGAGTGTTAAAGTTGTTTATACGGCCACCCTCAGTGTGACCTGTATGGCTGTTGACCAAGTATGCCTTGCAGTCACCTATGTGTGTTTGCAGTGGCCGCATACAACATGTGACTGGGCCGGCACGCAGATAGTGTGGTAAAAAAGCGGACGCGACAACAGGTTGTAGAGGACGCTAATAAAGGCAGTGCCATCACGGTACGCCCTCAAATATTGTTGTCCGGGTGAAAATCTGAGAATATTTGCCCCGGGAGATTACTGAAATCCGGAAGTCTCCCGGAAAAATCGGGAGGGTCGGTAAGTATGCAGTTGAGCCGCATCAGAGTGGTCAAAGAGCCGCATGCGGCTCCGGACCCGCGGGTTGCCGACCACTGTGCTAGGTCTTAGGGCTGAAAACCCTATCACGATATAAGTGTTTTCCATAATTATGGATATTTTTTATGACCTGTGAAAAATACACTCTGATTATAATCGCCTCAGCTACCAAGGCAGAAAGGAAAGGAAAACAATGTTAATACAACTCAAAAATATTGATCAACTCTAAGGTACAAAATTAAGAATATGTAAGAAATGCTTAATAAAGTGTAACAAAATAATGTGGAAATGAAAACATAGAGAAACCTGAAAATATATATTTTTTGCAGGTTTACTGCCAGGAAGTCATGTGGTCTGTGTAACATTTAATTTGGTCCCTTATTCATATTCAAGTATGGGAATACATTTATGATAAGCAGTAATTGTTATTAAAATATTCTTGGACCAAATTATTATTTTAAAATAGCACGTTTGTTATTCATTTTAGTCATGCACTTTAGTTCCTACCTGTTTCCGTACATCCAAATAGGGAACGGACGAGGACTAAAAAGGAGTAAAATAAATGTTCAACTGCCATACTGTCGAGGTGACGTTTCCTGTTTTATTGAAAAATTATTTTTACTTTCTCTTCTCACTCCATGCAGACAATCAACAGCAAGACGGCGCAACCAAACTTGATTGTTGACACCCATACGTGATTGGCTCTTTAGCGTGTCCCTCCCATTGCTCACTGATCACTTCCTGTTTTGAGTACCTTTGTTCATGCGACCAACCTTGCTTCATAACTTCCGGTTTCTTCCGACCAAAAAAAATGGTAGATTCATCAATCGGTTAATCCAGGGCATTTTTTTATCTAATAGATTGTGTGTATATGGCGAAACATATTGATATCGTTTTATCGGCCCGGCCCTACTAAATTAGTAGAGACCTTTCACATTTGATCCGATACAGAATCAACTCCCGGTACCTGGGATCGCTCACATTGAACCCCGTAAAATCATTGCCCTCGTGTAACCAGGGTCTGTCTGGGTGGACGCGGCACCGAAGACCCAGGAGGATGTCACGTATACGGCTGCTACCCTGAGAATGTCTCCTGTGTTTTAATAATAAATTGAGTAATCCAAATATTTTGTAAAATTTGACGTATGCTGGCATTTTTAAATGTCAAAGATTTCAAACAAATCCATCCATCCATTTTTTACCGCACGTATCCCTCTCACATTAAACTGTAATCTGGCTGTAAGCAGGCTATTGTATAAACACATTTTGTTGTAAATCACACAAATTATATCAGGGTAACAGTCACCCACCTCTTCTAAACTTGTACTTATCATTGTAGCAACTGGATTTGGATTTGAACGTATGTCCATTTTTAGTAGGAAATCCACCTAACATTAGTTACACGAGGCCCCTGGTGTTCCACTCGCTAGTTCTTTAGCCAACAGAATTTACTTTTTCCAACCACGGGAACGAAAAAAGTGAGTCAGAAGGACGTTGAATCCAACAACAAAAGCATCGAAAACCATGACGAGGTGTGTTGGTCTGGCGAAACGGTCCAGGGTTAGCACGTGTACAATAATACACATCGTACTGAATGAGTCCAATTACAATCACTTTTAAACAGAGGACACTTACATCCAAGCTGCTGATGGTGTGTTTGACAGAAATGCAGCTGGAAGGAGATAAGGATGTACTTTATTATTACATTTCTTTTTACTAGGATGTTTTTTGGGGGCAGAGAAACAGAAAAATGGAAATGTAATTTATTTAATTGTGATGCAAGCTCCATATCAACTCAACTGGTGGGCAAAGGTAACATGTATGCAGTCCTTTCAGTTTGATGTCGTAGTCAGGATGTAGTCTATATAGTCTTTTGTTGGGCCCTACATAATGTTTATACTCTAAGTATTATGCTTATCACACATTAGCTGTTTGATAGAAACATGCATCTTTGTAATATTTTTGATTGCAACATTTGGAGGCGTTGAAATTGCCAATGCTAATCAGTACCATAATGGGTATGGCATATCCAATGCAAATTAGCATTGGACAGCTTGAATAGTGGAGTGCTTTCTATCAGACATGCTAGCTTGGTTAGCATAGACCAGGGGTTCTTAAACTTTTCCACTCAAATATTATCACAAAAAAATGTATACACCATTATGTTGTTCAAATATAAATCAACTAAATGTTTCCTAACTAAACTGTCAATACAATTAAAGTTTCAATGAAAATACAGCTTCACCCCTTTAGTCATTATTTTTGCGCGTAAGAAACTTCTCTATGACTTTAGCTCCAGACTGGAAAAGACTGGAACTTAAGGGGAAAAAATAAACCAGTGAAATGATCTGTACATGCAGCCAGAACCATTATTAATTAAGATTTGTTTATCTAGACATTAGCAGGACTCTTCAGATAGACACAATTATTTTATTCTGAAAACAAGCATTTTATAATCTGCAATTCTTCAATTGAGCATCTTTGGGATGTTGCAGAATCTTTAAACAAGAAGTGGGGGGAAAAGCTAAATATCTTATTTGAATAGTTATTTTCTCAATTTGAATATGTTTGAACTAGAATATAATACAATTATTTATGTTAAAATTGAGATGATGATGTAAAGTCAATAAATAGCTCTTAAAACTAGGGACATTTCTAGAAATACAGTTTTAAATCTTAGCAAGTGGCAAAACATTTGCACTGTACTGCCACAAATGGTGTAAAAGTGTATTACAACAGACCACAGCTGAGAAACAGATGTTTTGGCGGCCCCTGCCCTATGGTTAAGAACCCCTGGCATAGACTACTGCAGCATTACATAGAACCAATCCACACAAAAAACACACGCTTGTTTACCCGCCAAGTGCTAGAGTCGGTTCCCCATCTTTGCTCAAATTCGCCCCATCTTATGACGTCTATCTTGTCACATGGTAAATGTTCCTCGGATGATGCATGTGTGAATCCGCCATTTTTATTTCTCTAGAGTTTGTAGTCCAAACAAATATATGTCCAAGGTGCGACACAATGGATGCTCCGTGACTGGTTGAAGAGAAAGCCAACAAACACACCTTTGAGATGCTTTCATAGAAAGGCGCGGTTTTTGTTTCTTCCTTTTGGCTTTCCTCTCGCTCCCCGTTACACAGGTTAGCAAAACTTTCCCTTTCAAGTTGATTGGTGGTGGTGTTGCCAGTGTATGTTAGCAATTAGCCGCAGTTAGCCGTTAAGAGCTGACGTCACGTTAAAGAAAAGATACAAAAATGCCAATTTTTACATGAACTCACATAAATAATGGTATCTGAAAAGTGTTATTTTCTCTTAAGGAACAGAAAAAAAGTCACCATGAAACCTTCAAATATTGTAGTGGCTGTGATGACAATGTCAATTATGATTATAACATCCATCCATCCATACATTTTCTACCGCTTGTCCCGTTCGGGATTGCGGGGGGTGCTGGAGCCTATCCCAGCTGCATTTGGGCGGAAGGCGGGGTACACCCTGGACAAGTCGCCACCTCATCACAGGGCCAACACAGATAGACAGACAACATTCACACTCACATTCACACACTAGGGATCATTTGATTTTTTGTTTTTTTCATGTTTTTAATCACTGTTATGTTGGAATTCTTATTCATATTGATACATTCATTTTTGTTTGGCTCCCTTGGATCAATTGGTGTTCATTGCTATTCAGAGTGTTGCTGGGCTGAAATTGGAATTGGATGATGTGTTATTTTGTTGGACTGATTATAATAAAACAATATTGTTCAAATGTTTGCCATATCTTTGATAATCTGAAACTTATCACAAATTCCCTTTTCTTTTCACACTTTTTCTTAGTTTATTTTGAACTCTTTTTCATTATTGAACCTTTTGTCGTGTTAATTGTTACATCGTTTTTTTGCCTTATTTCTTGTTAACAAAATTAATCTATTGAATTGTTTTCATCTCTATCGTATGGAAAACGGTATTGACAAGTATTGAATATTTGAGTATGTGTATGGATGTCAGTATTGTGACAACCCTAGTACAAGTATACAAGCTCAATTAGCTCGTAACTCAAAACACTCGTATCTCAAGTTAAGGTCTCCCATGGACATAATCCTATTCAATTAGTGCTTAGCCCGCAAAGCATCACAATTTTACCATGTCAAATGCCTTCTAAAAACAAAAAACACATTTTTAGAAGAAACAAAAAACAACACAATGGAACGTATTACCAACAACTACCATAGAATCCATCCATCTTCTTTCGCTTATTCGATGTGGGGTCGCGGGGGCAGCAGACTAAGCAGACAAGTCCAAACTTCCCTCTCTCCAGCCACTTACCGAGGATGTTGTCCTTTCGGTCACAACCCAAAGCTCATGACTATATGCCAGGATAGGAACCTTTTAATAGTTACCGTATTTTCCGCACCATAAGCCGCACCTAAAAACCACAAATTTTCTCAAAAGCTGACAGTGCGGCTAATAACCCGGTGCGCTTTATATATGGATTAATATTAATATTTATTTTCATAAAGTTTAGGTCTCGCAACTACGGTAAACAGCCGCCATCTTTTTTCCCCGTAGAAGAGGAAGCGCTTCTTCTTCTACGGTAAGCAACCGCCCCCATAGAAGAGGAAGCGCTTCTTCTTCTACTGTAAGCAACCGCCAAGGTGAGCACCCGCCCCCGTAGAAGAAGAAGCGCGCGGATATTACGTTTAATTTCATTTGTGTGTTTCTGTAAAGACCACAAAATGGCTCCTACTAAGAGACACGCGTACAAGGTTCCACTGACTTTTGATATTCCTGTGAACCGCACTGTGGATACAACGGGAGCACGTACGGTGAATATCCGTTAGCTTGCCATGCTAACGGCCAGATGTGGGGTCGCGGGGGCAGCAGACTAAGCAGAAAAGCCCAAACTTCCCTCTCTCCAGCCACTTACCGAGGATGTTGTCCTTTCGGTCACAACCCAAAGCTCATGACTATATGCCAGGATAGGAACCTTTTAATAGTTAATGTCAATAATAATGTACAGTGTTTCCCTTGGAGAGCGGATTTCTATGGTATCTCCTTTGAGCTGAAACATCTTGATATTTTCATACATACATGTCCGCCATTGAAATATTATTTTAATGCCCTTGGCTAGTGGTATTTATTCATTCTGCTTCAGTATGGTGCAGACTACACTCCAACTGCTTCTTCCTTCACACTCACGTTCTCCGTTCTAATGGCTGGAAAACAAACGTATGTCCGTCTCTAGCTATTGAGAGCTAACGCTAGCGAGTAAGAAAGGATGTTTTGGGCGGATCCAACTTAACTAACTCACAATCTTTGCTCACGACTCAGCCCAGAGAAAACTGGCATCTCTAATGTTCATAGCATGATTAAATTAAAGATTAAAGTACCAATGATTGTCACACACACACTAGATGTGGTGAAATTTGTCCTCTGCATTTGTCCCATCCCCTTGGGGAGCAGTGGGCAGCAGCGGCGCCGCGCCCGGGAATCATTTTGGTGATTTAACCCCCAACTCCAACCCTTTGTTGCTGAGTCCCAAGCAGGGAGGTTATGGGTCCCATTTTTATAGTCTTTGGTATGACTCGAATACCTGTATGAGATGTTGAATCCAGTCAGGTTGTAGGCGGCGTCGGTAAAAAAGTGCAGCAAAGCGTATCCGGACTGCGACACCACTTCGGGTACCGTTTCGTTCCCGTAGCTCTCAGCAATGATCAGACCGCTGCGACAAAAACTTACTGTTAGCATGTTGTTTTTAAATGACGCACACCAATGGAGGAAGTACCGGAGGGCAGCCAGCAGCGGGGCATATATGGAGTCTCCGTCATAGACGTAGAGGTGGTCCCAGCTGCACTCTGTGGCAAAGTGATTGAAGCGCAGGCGAAGGATGGAATTTGGCCTGGAAGACACAGACGACTAATAGTTAGCTTGATGACATTAGCTTACGTTAACATGAACTACAAACCTTACTATTAAAGTTCTAAGGTTAATTTATCAAAGGAGATAAAAGCAGAAGGGAAATAGATCTGGGATATCAACTGTTTGCTAGCTGTAAGTTAGCTAACATAATATGTTAAGTTTGTGTTCACGTGCTAGCATCCTGTTAGTGTGAAGTGAAGTGAATTATATTTATATAGCGCTTTTCTCTAGTGACTCAAAGCGCTTTACATTGTGAAACCCAATATCTAAGTTACATTTTAAACCAGTGAGGGTGGCACTGGGAAAGGTGGGTAAAGTATCTTGCCCAAAGACACAACAACAATGACTAGGTTGGCAGAAGCAGGGATCGAACCTGGAACCCTCAAGTTGCTGGCACGGCTACTCTACCAACTGAGCTATACCGCCCCAGTTAGGTCCAATTCTCTAACTTTGTGGCAAAGAAGAACAGCTTCTGTTTAAAAAAAAAAAGTCCCTGTTTTTCATATATTTACTTAGAGGCAGAAATTTGTCACAATTTAGGATTAAGCACTTCCGGTCCGTCTATGCTCGTACACAAATTGCAATGGCAGTGTGGCGTAACTGTAGGTGTGGCATAACTCAGAATTGTTTAGCAACTTTTGTTTGTTGCTGTATTTAGCAAGTAGATATTAAAAGTGACCCTATTTAACCCATCTATGGGTTAAATAGAACCCCCCCCCCTCCACCCCCTCCACCCCTTCCACTGCCTTGTGGGTATTCTCTGGAATGGAAAAGGCTAAGGGAGCAAACCCCAACAGAAAACCCGGCCTGGACTCCGTTAGGTAGTTCAGTGTGTGAAGCACTGTTCTGGCATGTCCTGCAGCCGAACTGACGCCAAATGTATTGGTTTTCCAAGGTTGCTGACAACGTCAGCAACTTTGCCCAGGCCTCTTGTGCCCTGGAGAGGAAACTCCAGCTTCACTGTGCAGTGAAGGCACAACACGGGAGGTCAGCAGTTACCGGTTATAAGCCCTTTCTCGTTTGGCGTAGGGATGGGCGCCAGGGGCTACCTCCGTCGGTGGGAGAGATGTTTCATCTTACTGGACAGCTACCGCCCGCCTCAAGCTGGGCAGCCCCCAGCCAATTAGGTGCTGTTCCGCCACAGCCTGTCTGCTTCATTGGGTGCATGAAGCTAAGGGACTCTTCCTGACAAGTGGGCTGTAAACCTTGCACCAAGCAAAACAAATAAAACAAAGACTGCAGCACTACGTCTGGGATGCTGGAACGTCAGAACCATGACCCCCGGACTAACTGACAACCTGCTCGATATAAGCGACGCCCGCAAGACTGCAGTCATTAACAACAAACTCCTGAAGCGACGAATAGACATCTCTACCCTTCAGGAAACCCGACTCCTCTCATCAGGCTCATTGAGAGAAAGAGATTACACCTTCTTCTGGCAGGGGAAGCCTCCGGGTGAAACCAGAGAATACGGAGTTGGCTTTGCAATCAAGAACACTCTACTAGGAGCAATAGTACTACTTACAGGTGGATCAGAGAGAATTTTAACCCTCTGCCTTAACACCACCATGGGACCTGTCCACCTGGTGAGTGTGTATGCACCAACACTTAGCTCCTCCCACGAAATAAAGGACAAATTCTATGATGAGCTTGAGGCGACTGTGAGAAACATCCCCAAACAAGATCAGCTCTACTTGCTTGGTGACTTTAACGCAAGAGTTGGCTCAGATCATAACTCCTGGCTAGGGTTGGGTATCGTTTAAATTCGAACGATTCAGATTCCGATTCCGATTCTTTGTTTCGATTCCGATTCCTGGCGATTCTCGATTCTGATTCTTTTAAGAGGCAGGGTCGAAAAAAAGTTTTGGATATTTTAAATGAGCTAGCTAACCTACAGTCTTTCTGAATGAAATAGTCTGACATTCTCCATCAATTTTAATTCTATTAACTTTTTATGAACTTTACTATACATTCCTCACAGGGCTGTTTTCAACTTGAATATAAATATCAAATCTATGAACTTGAATATAAATATTATACATTATGAATACATTTTCCCAGGGGTACACTTTCCTCAAGAGAGCTTTATTTTTGAAAACCTCATGAAAACACATTTACACACAAGTGTATGATGCTGCAGGAAACCTCATGAAAACACATTTACACACAAGTGTATGATGCTGCAGGAAACCTCATGAAAACACATTTACACACAAGTGTATGATGCTGCAGAAAACCTCATGAAAACACATTTACACACACAAGTGTATGATGCTGCAGGTACTTAAAAATGTTACCGTGCTCCCACTGATGGGCAAACCTGGTGCAGAAAAGCAAATAAACAATAAGAAACAACTTGCAAAACCCAGTCCAGATTAGCAGCAGGTACAGTATAAAATCAGAGACAGTTTTTGTTTAGGAAAATGACCATATCTGCCTTCTCAGGCAGGATGCGTGAGCGTTCTGGACAGATAGTGTCTCCTGCTGTGGAAAATACACGTTCGCTGGGTGTGGAAGAAGCTTGAACGCATAAATAGGAGAAAGCTAGATCTGACAGCAAAGGATAAGTCTTTTGTTGGTTCCACCGGACCACCACCATGCAGCAGAGTCGTCAGACATAAGTATCGGTGGAACGTCCTGGTACATCTGCAGCTCTCTCTCCACTCGTTTCTTGATGGACATGGAGCTCTGTTATTTTGCGGTTATTTCATTTTTTTTTGTAAAGTAAAGCCACACTTTCGACCGCCGACGCCCGCTGTCCATGCTTGAGCTTGACTGACTCGCTCGGCTATGCTAACACTTCCGGCGGTGGGCGCTTCTTCGTTGGTGTTCAGCGGCTTCTTCTTCCGGTTCGGCGGACATATTTTTTTCCGGTCGGCGGACTGGTATCGAAAATATGAATCGAAATTTTAACTTTTGAACGATTCCGGGAGAATCGGAAAGTTAGTCCCGGTTCCAATCGATACTTGATACTCAATACCCAACCCTACTCCTGGCCATCTTGCTTGGGTTACCATGGCATTGGTAGAATGAACGAGAATGGGCAGCGTCTCCTTGAGTTCTGCACATTTCACAATCTCTGCATCACTAACTCATACTTTCAGTCCAAACCCCGCCACAAAGTCTCCTGGAGACACCCAAGATCTGGCCACTGGCACCAGTTGGACCTGATCATAACACGGCGCTCTGACCTCAGAAGTGTCCTCCAAACCCGTACCTTTCACAGTGCAGACTGTGACACCGATCACTCCCTCGTCTGCTGTAAAGTCAAACTGCAGACAAAAATTATCTACAGAGCCAAACCTAAAGGACCCCCCCGTGTGGATTGCAGCAAAGCAGCCGATCCAACTAAAACTGTTTCCTTCAACCGTGCCTTAGAGGAATCCCTCCACCAACTACCCCAGTGCAGCTCTGCCCAGCAGTACTGGGAAGGCTTACGAGACACCATCCACACCACGGCCCTAACGGTTTTTGGCAAAAGATTGCGAAGGTCCAATGACTGGTTCGAAGCCAACGCATCTGTATTGGCACCGATACTGGAAGAAAAGCGTATCGCCCTTACCAACTACAAATGCACGTCGAGTGACAATACCCTACATGCTCTCAGGGCATCAAGGAAGAAACTGCAGAATGCCTCCCGTCGCTGTGCTAACAGCTATTGGCTACAGCTTTGCAGCAACATCCCATCAGCCGCTGACTCCGGTAACATCAAAGGCATGTACGACGGCATCAAAAAGGCGCTTGGACCATTACACCACACAACTGCTCCGCTGAAATCGGCACTGGGAGAAATCATCACTGACCGCTCTAAACAACTCGACCGCTGGGTAGAACACTACTCCGAACTCTACGCCAGCGACAACACTGTCTCCGATGCAGCCCTCCGCCATGTTGAGTGTCAACCTGTAATGGAAGAACTGGACATGGAACCAACAACTGAGGAGCTAAGCAAAGCGATTGACAGCCTAGCATGCAGTAAATCACCTGGCAGTGACGGAATCGCAGCTGAAATCCTCAAGTGTGGAAAGCCTGCTCTCCTCGACCAACTTCACAAGCTCCTCTGTCTCTGCTGGAGTGAAGGTGCTGTCCCACAGGACATGAGGGATGCTACCATCATAACCCTGTACAAGAATAAGGGAGACAGGAGTGATTGTAACAACCACCGTGGTATCTCTCTACTCAGCACTACCGGCAAACTCTTTGCCAGAGTTGCATTGAATAGACTCCAGGTTCTCGCTGAGAAAATATACCCAGAATCTCAGGCAGGGTTCAGAGCAGGAAGGTCTACTACTGACATGATTTTCTCTCTGAGACAGCTGCAGGAGAAGTGTAGAGAGCAGAGAAAACCACTCTACATGGCATTTATTGACCTTACGAAAGCTTTCGACCTTGTGAGCAGGAGTGGCCTCTTTCAGCTGGTTGAACGAATAGGCTGTCCCCCCAAACTCCTTTGCATCCTCCAGTCCTTCCACACCGACATGTATGGCACCATCCAGTTCGATGGGTCCACATCAGACCCCTTCAAAATCTGCTGTGGTGTCAAGCAGGGATGTGTGCTGGCGCCCACCCTGTTTGGGATCTTCTTTTCCCTCCTCCTGCCCCAAGCATTTGGTACAGCAACTGAAGGAGTCTACCTTCACACAAGGACAGACGGTAAACTGTTCAACCATGCCCGTCTGAAAGCCAAAACAAAGGTCAGGCCACTCGTCATCCGGGACATGCTGTTTGCTGACGACGCAGCAGTGGTAGCACACTCCCAGGAGCACCTGCAAACCATAATGGACCAGTTCACCAAAGCCTGTCAGGACTTCAGCCTGACCATCAGTCTGAGCAAAACCAAGACGATGGGACAGGGAACTGAACCACACCCCTCTATCACCATCAACAACTACACCCTGGAAGTCGTAAACACCTTCACCTACCTCGGTTCCACCATCACCGACAACCTGTCACTCGATGCCGAACTCAGTGGCCGCATCGGAAAAGCTGCCTCAACTTTTGGGAAGCTTACAGCGAGAGTATGGGAAAACCGCAAGCTCACTATCCACACTAAGGTGCAGGTGTACAGAGCCTGTGTCACCAGCACTCTACTGTACGGTAGTGAAACCTGGACCCTGTACTCCCACCAAGAGCGGCGGCTAAACATCTTCCATCTTCGCTGTCTTAGGCGTCTACTGGGCATCACCTGGAGGGACAGGATCACAAACCAATCAGTCCTGGAAAGAGCACAGCTTCCCAGCATGTGCTCCCTACTGAGGCAGCGACGTCTCCGCTGGCTGGGCCATGTCCGGCGGATGGACGATGGGCGAATCCCAAAGGACATCCTCTATGCTGAACTCACAACTGGCAAGAGGCAGATTGGCCGTCCCCAACTGCGTTACAAGGACGTCTGCAAACAAGACCTCAAGTCTTTTGACATCAGCCCCGACAGCTGGGAAGATGCAGCCCAGGACCGCCTTCAGTGGCAGCAGGCACTCCGCAGCGGGCTGCTCAAGTCAGAAACCACCCTGGCCCAACACCATGAGGCTAAGAGGGCAAAGAGAAAGAAACAGGGCTCTGCGACACCGGCAACATCTATGGGACCGGTCTGGATATGTTACATCTGCGGCCGGGAATGTCTCTCACGAATTGGCCTACACAGCCACAGGAGACACTGCGACAAGACCTGACTCCCAGGCACAGGAAATCAATGGTCTTCCGAGACTGCGATGCTGATGCTGATTAAAAGTGAAAGAGAGATGTATCTTGTCTCATGCATTTATGTCATTATCAAATACAAGCGTTCGCAAAAGTAACCACTGAGCAAGTGAGCGGAGATCCGCCACCACAAGCCCAGCGAGTTTGCATTACCACAGTATAGAGAAAACCCAACCTTTATCACTTCTATAACAGCCAAGTTAGAAAAGTATGTTAGCGTCCTGGTAATCCAAAAAAGATATTATGTTTGTGTGACCTACTAGAAAAGGATGTTAGCTTTGAGTAAGCTACCAAGAAAAGTTTTTGGCTTTAGAAGAGTATGATAGCTTCCTATTGGCGCCCTTAAAATAGATGATCTTTCTGCTAGCGCATAACAAGAGTGTGTTAACTTCCTGTTAGCTCGCAAAAAAGAAGGTAATTGGCATTGACAGAAGGATTGCTCTTTTGCATGCCTCCTTGTGTTGGAGTATAATTAGTTGGGGTGTCGGGACCAGCTACTAGAGTAGATGTGACCAATCTAAGTCTAAGACTAGATGTGACCAATCCAAGTCTAAGACTAGATGTGACCAATCTACGTCTAAGACTAGATGTGACCAATCTACATCTAAGACTAGATGTGACCAATCTACGTCTAAGACTAGATGTGACCAATTTACGTCTAAGACTAAATGTGACCAATCTAAGTCTAAGACTAGATGTGACCAATCTACGTCCAAGTCTAGATGTGACCAATCTACGTCTAAGACTAGATGTGACCAATCCAAGTCGAAGACTAGATGTGACCAATCCAAGTCTAAGACTAGATGTGACCAATCTACGTCTAAGACCAGATGTGACCAATCTACGTCTAAGACTAGATGTGACCAATCTACGTCTAAGACTAGATGTAACCAATCTACGTCTAAGACTAGATGTGACCAATTTACGTCTAAGACTAAATGTGACCAATCTACGTCTAAGACTAGATGTGACCAATCTACGTCCAAGACTAGATGTGACCAATCTACGTCCAAGACTAGATGTGACCAATCTAAGTCAAAGACTAGATGTGACCAATCCAAGTCTAAGACTAGATGTGACCAATCTACGTCTAAGACTAGATGTGACCAATCTACGTCCAAGACTAGATGTGACCAATCTAAGTCAAAGACTAGATGTGACCAATCCAAGTCTAAGACTAGATGTGACCAATCTACGTCTAAGACTAGATGTGACCAATCTATGTCTAAGACTAGATGTGACCAATCTACGTCTAAGACTAGATGTGACCAATCTACGTCTAAGACTAGATGTGACCAATCTACGTCTAAGACTAGATGTAACCAATCTAAGTCTAAGACTAGATGCGACCAATCTAAGTCGAAGACTAGATGTGACCAATACAAGTCTAAGACTAGATGTGACCAATCTACGTCTAAGACTAGATGTAACTAATCTAAGTCAAAGACTAGATGTGACCAATCCAAGTCAAAGACTAGATGTCCATCCATCCATCTTCAACCGCTTATCCGGAATCGGGTCGCGGGGACAGCAGCTCCAGCAAAGACCCCCAGACTTCCCTCTCCAGAGCAACATTTGCGACTTCCTCCTGGGGAATCCCAAAGCGTTCCCAGGCCAGAGAGGAGATGTAATCCCCCCATCTGGTCCTTGGCCTGCCGCGGGGCCTCCTCCCAGTGGGACTAGATGTGACCAATCCAAGTCTAAGACTAGATGTGACCAATCTAAGTTTAAGGCTAGATGTGACCAATCTAAGTTATTAAGATTAAAGATTAAAGTACCAATGATTGTCACACACACACTAGATGTGGTGAAATTTGTCCTCTGCATTTGTCCCATCCCCTTGGGGAGCAGTGGGCAGCAGCGGCGCCACGCCCGGGAATCATTTTGGTGATTTAACCCCCAACTCCAACCCTTTGTTGCTGAGTGCCAAGCAGGGAGGTTATGGGTCCCATTTTTATAGTCTTTGGTATGACTCGGCTGGGATTTGAACTCCAACCTACCGATCTCAGGGCGGACACTCTAACCACTAGTTTAAGACTAGATGTGACCAATCTACGTCTAAGACTAGATGTGACCAATCCCAGTCTATGATCATGAACTGATGAAGACTACTCAGATGAGAGACCAAACATCTTCTCAGACAAACCAACAGTGCAGTGATCTGTGGGGCGGTATAGCTCGGTTGGTAGAGCGGCCGTGCCAGCAACTTAATTGATCAACACTCTGTGTGGAATCCAAGATGGCCGACAGCACTGTCTTTTGTTTGTCTGCTTGTCAAAGTGGTCTGAATTTCTATCTGTTTTAATTTATTTTTTAGCCAATTTAAGTAAATTGTACTAGTTTTAAGCGTAACAATTGATGAATGAAGGCTTACTTCCAAAAAGTGGCATTTCTGACTGCTTTTGTTGGATTTGGAAATCTGGAGGCCTTTGACCTGCTGAAGCCAGGAGATGTTTTGCTAGCTGAAATTTTGGCCTTCCACCTGCCACAGCCCGGATCTATCCTGGCTCCAGCTTGGCCTTCCATTGCCTACAGACTGGGTCTGCTAACTTCATCTTGGCCTTCCACTGCCTACAGACAGGATCTGCTAGCTGCAGACCGGATCTGCTAGCTTCATCCTGGCCTTCCATCTGCCACAGCCTGGATCTGCTAGCTTCATCTTGGCCTTCCATCTGCCACAGCCTGGATCTATCCTAGTCTCAGCTTGGCCTTCCACTACCTACAGTCTGGGTCTACTAGCTGCATCTTGGCCCTCCATCTGCCACAGCCTGGCTCTAACCTAGCCCCAGCTTGGCCTCTCACTGCCTACAGACTGGGTCTGCTAGCTTCATCTTGGCCTTCCATCTGCCACAGCCTGGATCTATCTTAGCCTCAGACTGACTAAGGCTGGGCCTCTGCTAGCCTTAGCTTGGCCTTCCAACTGCTGTAGCCTGGACATCTGAACTTTGAATATTGGACCTGGGTAGGTAGTAAAACAATTTAACAATGACTTTGACAAAAGCTCTGTATTTAATATTAATGCTTTTTCCTGGACTTGTTTTCTGCAATTGTAGTGGGGTACCTGACCAGGTGCTCCGCCAACCTTTAACTCTACCGAACGCAATAACAATCACCTGGTCTTACGAAACTACAGCATTTACACAAAGCTTATTGATATCTACATGTGGGTCAGTGCTAAATCATTCTAACCAGCTTCATTTATGGTGTATTTCTGTGTTAAATAGATGTTTTTCTCCTTCTGAAATTACTCATTTTGACATTGTGAAGCCAAGTAATGTTGTCATCGGGTTACCTTGCCATATGAAACGAAACATTTTTATATTGCTCTTACTTCTTCTATCAGGCAATGTGCAACCAAATCCAGGCCCAGCTTTGTACAACATCAGTACTCCTGATGAATTTAGAGCTAGGTCAGGTCTTGGTTTAATTCATTCAAATATTAGAAGTCTACTGCCAAAATTAGACTTAGTCAAAATCTGGAATCAAACAACCAATGCAGACATATTTATCTTATCAGAAACCTGGCTAACCAAAGCAGTCTCTGACAAGGACATTGCTATAAATGGGTATAATGTCTTCTGATGCGATCGTCCTCGAAAAGGTGGAGGAGTGGCTATGTATATCAAAAACAAATTTAATGTTACCTTATTATCATCACTGTCAATCACTAAACAATTTGAACTCCTTGCCCTGCAGCTTGAATTCCCACATGGCCAACCTCTCGCAATTGTAGGCTGTTATAGACCTCCCTCTGCCTCCACTGAAGCCCTTGCCTCGCTTGAATCCTTTATGAGTGGGTTAAATGCTAGTGAACTTCTCTTGGTTGGTGATTTAAATTTTGACTGGTTGACTTCCTCTTCTGATAACCTTAAAGCTGTATGCAACTCACTAAACTTAACTCAATTAATCACTTCCCCAACTCGACCCAATACTAAAAACTCCTCAAAATCATCTTTACTTGATCTAATTCTAACCAAAGCTCCCCATAAGTACACTGGCACTGGGGTGTTTGCCAATGACTTGAGTGACCATTGTACAATTGCAGCTGTAAGAAACTGCAAGCTACCAAAATCAAAACCCACTATTACATGCAAAATAAATATTAAAAACTTTTGCCTCCCAGCTTTTATATACGATTTAGCTGCCTTTCAGTGGAACAGAGTTGCTTTAATTGATGATATTGAGATAGCGTTGAAATACTTTTATAATGAATTTCAACGTATAGTCAATAAACATGCTCCCTTTCGAAAACTTAAAATAGTTAAAGGTCGAAATAATTCCTGGTTTTCCTCTGCAATTGGAAACCTTCTCAAAGAGAGAGACGTTGCTTGGGCCAGGGCTCGAAAAACAAAGACAGAGGCTGACTGGCTTAGCTTTCGCCAGTTTAGAAATAAATGTACTTCGCTTGTTAAGAGGGCCAAGTCTGATTTTTACCTGCATGAATGCAAAAAACATATAAATGATCCCAAAAAGTTTTGGCAAACCATAAAAGCTTCTTTAAATCATGTGACAACAAATGACTTTCCAAGTCCTTTAATTACTCAATCTGGTACTTTGTCTGATAAGACAACTATATCAAATTGTTTTAATGAGTATTTTGTTTCTGCCGGATCCTTGTTTGAGTCGTTGAATCCTCAATTGTCAAATGTTGGTTTAACTAATGTTAATATACCAAATACACCACAGGCTGTAAATAGACGCAGCACCTGCACTTTTGAGTTCACACCTGTATCAATATCCGAGGTAAACAGTGCACTAAAGAGCCTGGACACAACTAAAGCAGCAGGACCTGACCAAATTGAACCCTTTTTCTTCAAATTGGCTGCTGATTTTGTTGCTGAGCCTCTCTCGCATATTTTTAACCTAAGTCTAACAAGTAAAAGCATTCCAAAAATCTGGAAATCTGCCTTTGTTCTTCCCCTGCTAAAAGGGGGTGAACCCACAAATATAAATAAATACAGACCAATTTCTAAATTATGCATTTTAGCAAAATTGTTTGAGAAGATCATCAGTAACCAGCTAGAGGATTTTTTAGAATCAAACAATATTATATCTCCATTTCAATCTGGTTTTAGAAAACAGCATAGCACTATTACAGCTGCTCTTAAGGTCCTCAATGATTTAATCGAGGCTGTAGACGGCAAGAAATATTGTGTCGCCCTATTTATTGATTTGTCAAAAGCATTTGACACAGTAGACCACAGTCTGTTAATTCAAGCCCTTCATCACGTTGGATTATCTAAAAATGCAGCTGCTTGGTTCACAGACTATCTCTCCAGCAGAACACAACGTGTACAGGTGGCTGAGACCACCTCTTCATTACTGGACATTACCAAAGGCGTTTAGTTTAGTTTATTAAGGATCCCCATTAGTCTACACCGCAGTGGAGACTATTCTTCCTGGGGTCCAGGCAAAAAACATCACACAATCACAAAACAAAAGATTAAAATGCAGTACAACATGATCAAATAATAAAATGTTGTAATACAAAAATAGCAACAACAAAGAACCAAAAAAATAATAATAACTTCGAGTTTACATAATATTGTTCATACCAAAGATAAAAAGAGCAATATAAAAATAGATATATATATATTTTTGCAAAAAAATAAAAAATAAAACAAAGAACCAATGGCCTAAAATATATACATTAGTGTACCAAAGACAAACAGTAAGTGACGAAAAAAGTTCCATCCACCATTTTCTACTGCTTGTCCCATAATCAATAAAATAGTCAATAAAAACAGTCATGACATTAGGTACAATCTAGAATAATCTCTTTCCGCAATACTTCTCCTCTTAGTCTATTCTTAAAACCCACTCTGCTGGTGATTGATACCAGATATTGTGGAAGTCGATTCCAGTAAGTGATTGCCCTATACATTACAGTCTTTTTCAAAACATCACTTTTGGGTTTAAGACGGGTGAAAGCACCTCTTAGGGCTAACCTGGTACCATAGTTGTGACTTTCACTAGCAAGCAACAGCTGAGAATACAGATATGAAGGTTTACGGTATGTATAGATTGTTTTTAAAAATAGAATCAAACTACACGCTACTCTTTCACCAACTCTCATCCATGACAATTCATTATGCATGATCTCAACGCTAGTTCTAAATGAGCAATGGAGAGCGAGTCTGGCAGCTCTGTTTTGGGTAAGCTGGATTTTATTGAGTTCTTGTTTAGATGCATTAGACCAGATTGCTGGGCAGTAGTCAATATGTGACAATACAAGGGATTGTATAACTTGTTTCGTAGTTGTGTTAGTTAAAAAATAGGCACTTCTTCTTATGATTGAGATGCTTCTGCTCATTTTTGTTACTATGTTATTAATGTGAGTGGCCCAAGATAGTCTTTCATCTATTGTAACTCCCAGCAACCTGGCTTCTTTAACTTGTTCAATATGAACTCCGTTCAAAGAAACATTCAATATGCGTTCTTTTCTATGAGCATGTTTTGAGCAAATAACAAGACATTTTGTTTTGGAAATATTAAGTTTCATCTTATTTTCTGTAACCCATTTAGAAATCTGCATAACCTTGTCTTGTAGTATACTGCTCAGGTCTGTGCAATTATCAGCATAAGCATATATTGTTGTGTCATCTGCGTAAATTGCACAGCAACCATTCTTTAAAATACATGACATATCATTTACAAATATTGAGTATAATAAAGGTCCCAGGCAACTTCCCTGGGGAATACCACAATATAATGTTTTAATATTTGAAAGGGTTCCATTGAACATGACACATTGCTGTCTGTTGACTAGGTAGCTTTTCATCCAGTTAATCGCTGAGAGTTTAAAACCATAAGCAGACAGTTTTATAAGTAGTAGTTTGTGGTCAATAATATCAAAAGCAGCACTAAAATCTAATAGCACTGTGCCAACTAATAATTTACTGTCAATTTGTTTTAGCCAGTCATCTGTTAATTGTGTGAGAGCTGTGCATGTTGAATGGCCAGTTTTATATGCATGTTGAAAGTCTGAATTAATGTCATTTATAGAGAAATAATTTTGAATTTGCTTAAATATAATTGTTTCCATTAATTTTCCTAATACTGGTAAAATGCTAATTGGCCTACTATTCGATCCAGTGAATGCTTCTTTCCTATTTTTTGGTAGAGGAGTTACTCTAGCAACCTTCCATATTTGAGGATAGATTCCTTCTTTAAAACTTAAGTTAAAAATATAACATATCGGACTGGCTATTATTCCAGCTGACAATTTTAAAAGTCTACTATCTAGATTATCATGACCACAAGGTTTGTTAGATTTCAACTCAGACAATAGATTTTCAATTTCCAATACATTAGTGACTGAGAATTCAAATTTACATTTTTTGTCCTGCATGATATCATTTTTAATAAGTGACTCAGATAGAATACAATTTACAGGCAGCATGCCATTTCTTATAGTATCAACTTTACTTATGAAATAATTGTTGAAGTAATCAGCAATTTCTTTGGGCTTGGTGATAAAGCCTTCACCTGATTCAATAAATGCTGGTGTTTTTCCCATTTGATCTCTACCCATGATTTGATTGAGAGTACTCCAAAGTTGTTTTCCATCATGTTTAATTTCTTCAATTCTAGATTGGTAGTACACCCTTTTTTTCTGTTTATTTAATTTGGTGACTTTGTTTCTTAAAGAGCGATATGCTAGCCAGTCCTCTGAGCTACCTGAATCTACTGCAACTCTTTTCCGTACATCTCTATCTTTCATCAAGTTTCTCAGGTCAGAGTCAAGCCAAGGGGCTTTGACAGATCTGACGGTGAGCTTCTTGATGGGTGCATGCTTATCACAGACAGAAGAAAATGACTTCATGAATTCATGCAGAGCTGCTTCAGTATGCTTTGACTCAAATACACTGTCCCACTGTATGCTATGTACGTCTTCAATAAAGGCATTATCACAGAAATGTTTGTAGAGTCTCTTATACATAATTGTAGGTCCAACTTTGGAGACTTTCACTTTTCTTGCTATAGCAATCATGTTATGATCACTAAATCCAATTGGCACAGAAACAACCTTTGAGCATTTATCTACTGAATTAGTAAAAAGATGATCTATGCAAGTTGAAGACAATACACCTGAATTGTTCATATTTATTCTGGTTGGTAGATTTATCATTTGAGTTAGGTTACATACAGTGGCAGTGTCATTAAGCTTTCTTTTCATAGGGCAATTTTTTGAGAGCCAGTCAATATTTAAGTCTCCTAAGAAATACATTTCTCTGTCTGTGTCAGAAACATTCTGAAGCATTGCACACATTTTTTCAAGATATGCTGCATCAGAGGAAGGTGGTCTATAGCAGCAGCAGATTAGTAATGGCTTTAGATGTGGCAAGTGAACCTGGATCCAGATTGCTTCTACATCTGTCAAGTCCAGATCTCCTCTTTGCTTTATTGGAATGTGGTCTTGTACATAAAAGGCTACTCCTCCCCCGTGTTTGTTTCTATCAAGTCTAATTATATTGTAACCTTGTATAAATATTTCAGTATTGTCAATTGAATCATCCAAATGAGTTTCAGAAATTGCTACTATATGTAGATCATTTTCAAACATTATTTTACTCAACTCAATTACCTTGTTTTTCAGACTACAGATGTTCAAGTGGGCAATTCTTAGTCCTTTTTTGGGAAGTTTGATAGACATTTAAAGTTAATAAGGATTTACAGAATAGATGTCAACTCTAAAAACACAAAAAACATATAGATCAGCAAACCACACACTATGCAAATTTATCCAAATCATTTAAGTTCCTGACCATTAGCACTTGTGCCTGCTCAGGTGCACCATTTAGCTTTATGTAGACTTTGCAGTTGGACGACCATGTTGCTTGTATTTTTCCCTCTTTGCGTAGGTACCGAGCTCTTTTAGCAATATCAGCATTGCTCTTGGTTAAATGTTCATTGAGATAAACATTTGATCCCTTGAGCATCCTACTTTGTTGCAAAAGATTGATTTTGAATTTTCTATTTGCAAACCTCATAATGATGGTTGCCGGTTTGCTTTTATCTTTCTGAGGGAAACGGTGACAAGCTTCTATATTCTCCTTATTTATGCTAATTCCCTTTTCTTGGAGAAACTTCACCACGTGCCGCTCCACTGAGTCCAATTCTTGGTCCCTGGGCACTGATCCCTGGACCTCGGACCTCACTGCAGCAGCAAATGACGCAGGTCGCGTTGGCAGACCAGTAACAATGACATCGTTCATTCTAGTATATTGTTCTAAATCAGATAATTTACTTTTCAGTTGCACAATCATATTGTCTTTCTCTTCATTTTGCTTCTTCAGTTCCTTAATATCTTTCATCATGCCCATCAAAGTGTCTTGCTTACTTGTCATTGCTTCCATTTGGTGTGCCATAAACTCCACTGATTTCCGTAGCTCCTCATTGGATCTCTTTAGTTCTTCCATGTCTCTTTTGGTGGCCATTGTTAATGATAGCTGCTAGGCCTCTGTTGAAGCCTGTAGCCGGCCTGATGATGGCTGCTGGGCGATGGCTGAAGCCTGGAGCCGGCCTGATGATAGCTGCTGGGCCTCTGCTGAAGCCTGGAGCCGGCCTGATGATAGCTGCTGGGCCTCTGCTGAAGACTGGAGCCGGCTTGATGATAGCTGCTGGGCCTCTGCTGAAGACTGGAGCTGGCCTGATCTGGTGGAACAGGCTGGAGCTGCTGGAGGCGTAGAAGCTGCTGGTATCCTGGGCCTGGTGGTGTTAGCAGATCTAGATGCTGCTCTCTAGTGCAAATGCATACAACAGCTGGCCTGTCCTGATGGTGGTAGCTGCTGCTGCTGCTACTGAGGCCCTGGCCTGGTTGTGCTGGTAGCTGCTGCTGAGCTACCAGCACAGATTAATAAGAGTCTCAAACAGTAAAAACCATCCAACTCTTTTCTTTGCATATCCACTTAAATTAGCACTGGGTGGACAATTGGTACTTTGAATAAAAGTTGTATATGTCTAAAATACAAAATTATAGACAAAACTGGTTGAGATCAGCTCAGACCAAACACACAAGTTCCACAAGTCTTAACTCATTCTCTTTCTATGCCACATCAATGTGGAATGCGCTCCCAACAGGTATAAAAGAAAGGGCATCTCTATCCTCCTTCAAAACCGCAATAAAAGTTCACCTCCAGGCAGCTACAACCCTAAACTAACACCCTCCCCGGATTGCTAATAATCAAATGTAAACAATCAAATGCAGATACTTTTTCTTATGCCTTCTGATCTCTCTCGCTCTCTCTATGTCCACTACTTGATGTCCATATCCTACCCCCCCCCCCCCTCCACACCCCTGATTGTAAATAATGTAAATAATTCTATGTGATTATCTTGTGTGATGACTGTATTATGATGATAGTATATATGATAGTATATATCTGTATCATGAATCAATTTATGTGGACCCCGACTTAAACAAAAACTTATTCGGGTGTTACCATTTAGTGGTCAATTGTACGGAATATGTACTTCACTGTGCAATCTACTAATAAAAGTCTCAAACAATCAATCAATCAAAGACAACGACAACACAACCACAGGCGCACACTTCTGTGCGGACTGCGGCTGCGCGAACACAGGGGCGCGACTATCATCTCCCGGGCCTCTCACGTGAAGGCGTCATTTTAAAACATATTTTAATGTTGCTTTTACCTTCACTTGGTTGATTTAAATATGTTTGATATTTGCATGACGCTCACCTTACAATAGAATGAAACCACACAGGCACTGGTCACGTGGGTATGAGTGATGCCGTACCAGGATGTAAATATAAGGACGCCGTTCACAAAACAGGGGAGACGACGCTGCATTTTTTGTTTTTATTATGCCATATCACTTTATAGTAAAAACGCTGTGTCCGTTTGAAAGGTCTTAATAAATCCACCTTAAATGTACTTTTATCGTATCTTTATCAAGTGTGTCATTTAAACACATCCCACCGCCACCTCTCAGACAAACAAAAACACTTATATTTGTTATTATATTACTGTATTTTAATGGTCCTATTACATACAGAATTAAATGCACAATTGTCATATAGTGCCATTAAATCTCTTCCTGTTGAGTTCTACAAAGCAGGGGCGGACTTACCTTCAGGCAAGCATGCAGGCAGTCGCTATGGGCCCCTAAATGTATCAAAAAATACAATTAATAAAGTTTTCCTTACTAAAAATGTTTGGTCTTTTATCTATACATATTAGTGCACAATATGTAGTATTAATTACAATGTTTTTCCATTACCTTTTACTTCCGCCAGTGCATGTAAAAACCTGCACTGCAACATAATTTCCCCATAGTGGGATCAATAAAAGTCTATCCTATTGAAAACTGGTTCACTTTTGTACAAAAGAACTTGAGAAACACTTTTTAAAAATATAAGTCTAGTCAAATGGCCGTCGTCACAAAATTCCAGCCTTCACAATAGGCGTTATGCGTGACATCCTGTCCAACTGTGCTAACAAATTAATTGGCTTACACGTTGTTAAATATTGTTTAATATTCCTATCAATTAAAGTACATAAAGTGTGTGGTAGTTTCTAACAACTTTTTTCCTATGCTATATAAAACGGTGCAGCTAATTTAGGGCTTTTTTTTTCCCCGCTGAAGGCCACAATACAAAACGTTTTCTAAAAAAAAACAAGCAAATCCAGTGAGGTGTTTTATTCGCTTACTGCAGTGTACTTCCATTTAGTCCAGGGGTGTCCAAAGTGCGGTCCTGGGGCCATTTGCGGCCCGCAGATAATTGTTTACCGGCCCGCCACACATTCTGCAAAAATTGCAAAATTGATAGTATTGCAAAAATAAAAAAAAACATTTAAAAAAGTGATATGAGGTGAAATCTAACAAGAAAAAGTTGCAATGTTGACACAAAGCTGCCATGCAGGCTGTTTTTTTTTCTTTTTCTTTTTTTTGCCATTGCTCCAAAAAAATATGTGTGATGTCTGTAGGAGTGTTTTCATGCATGTGTAGGTCCTATTGTAATGTAAGCATGAGCTAATATGCTAACACATTTACGAGTATCTGTCTTAACTGCAATTTTTTGTGTTGTTTCAGTTTCACAAATTCCTCATTAAATTTGCCAAAACGTCACTGTGGAGTTATTGAGTCTGTTTAGCTGATTGGAGAGGTAGCTTGCGCAGCTAGTGGGTCCATGACGACGACTTCTGTTTTGTTTGATCAGCTGTTTTACAGACACGTTTGGAAACAATTAAGGGGTGTAAATAAACATTTACAGAATATTTCTGTGTAAATAACTCATTTCACAACGTATATATCTGCAGCTAATATACAGAAAAATATTTGTTTTCACCTTAAAATTTAGTGGGTGTGGCTTATATCTCAGTGCGCTCTACAGTCCAGAAAGCCCCTAAATGACAAAATACACCCCAGCTAGTGAGAAGTCTACCATAAACCATACTTGCCAACCTTGACACCTCCAAATTCGGAAGATTGGGGGGGGGGGGGGGGGTTCTTCTTCTTACTCGTCGTCCCCATGTCTCTTCTTCGTTCTTCTGCTTCGTCTCCTTCTTGTTGTGTGTGCAGTTGTGCACTGAGCTCCAAAAGCCGTTGATGTTATTGTAGCGTCCCGGAAGAGTTAGTGCTGCAAGGGATTCTGGGTATTTGTTCAGTTGTGTTTATGTTGTGTTACGGTGCGGATGTTCTCCCGAAATGTGTTTGTCATTCTTGTTTGGAGTGGGTTCACAGTGTGGCTCATATTAGTAACAGTATTAAAGTTGTTTATACGGCTACCCTCAGTGTGACCTGTATGGCTGTTGACCAAGTATGCCTTGCGTTATCATTAAACCAGTTAAAAGATCATACAACGTGTCAGCGTTTCTTGACATCTTCGTGTAAAGTCCATCGTTAAACCCGTCCAACGGTACAATGTTTATATGGAGGAAAAGCGAACGCCTGGACAGCATGCGGCTGTTAAGGGGTAAAGGTTTCAGGTGAGAGGACGTTAAAGGCAGTGTCTTTAAGGCACGCCCCCAATATTGTTGTCCGGGTGGAAATCGGGAGAATTTCGGGAGAATAGTTGCCCCGGGAGATTTTCGGGGGGGGCACTGAAATTCGGGAGTCTCCCGGGAAAATTGGGAGGGTTGGCAAGTATGCCATAAACACCAGGTTTTACATGCAAAAAAGGTTATGACAAACATGAAAAACTGTGGTTCAAACCCCTTTAGTTCTTTTTTTCCTTGAAGCATGGGTGCACAAAAGGAAGACACAATTTGGGCAACCCACGAGTTTCCAACTGTTTTATTAAAGTCAGACTTGTAAGAAGTCAAAATTCCAACGCGCTCCGTAGCACGTTCTTGTTAAACGGCAACCTAAAACGGATTGATCAGCGGCATAAATAAAACAAATGAACATATGTACAATTCAGTATGGACAGGAACGGGACGAGGGAGAGAGAACATTTAACGGAGCAGAATGGAACCTCCCGTCAGATCGTGTTTTTACGCTAAAGAGAAAGGCAGTGGGAAAACGACTGACTTGTGGCGTGATTGTCCACAACCTTGTGCGACTGGAAGTCACTTTGCTTTACACAACCTCCCTGGGAACAACAAAAGCTCACTTCTTAACCCCGCCCATAGCGGGAATGAAAAAAGAAAAAAAAAGGCTCTTTAGAAAATGACAATTATTGAGGGGTCATGTGACTCTCAGCGTTTGGATCACATGACCAACATCAGGTCCACGCCTCACCTTGTCTACTAAAATGCAGACCTCAAGGCTTTACAGTCGGGGGGAGGGGCTGACGGCCGGATGGGGCGGGGCTTATCACGCTTCAAGTGTAATGAGAACCAGAATAAAAAGTAACAACAACTGTGTTCGATGACCGCAATAATATCAGAATTGAGGACACATTTCTTTTTTTTTTTTATAAAATAAATTTGGAATTTAGCGAGAAAAAAACAGTTTGGGAAAGAAGTAGCACAGCAATGTCATTCTAATAACTTGTTGCCATGTTGAAAGTATGCAAGCTGTTCCACTGTTAGTATGCAAATGTTAGCATGCTAACTTTTATGCTAGCATTCCAGCTAATTTTACACTTTTTAACCTAATAAGGATTCTGTTACTTGGCGCCATCTTAGAAGTAGGCTAGATGTTCCACTGTTAGTATGCTAATGTTAGCATCCAAGATAGTTTTATACATTTTAAACTAATCATCACAGATTTCACTACTTAAGTTATATTTTAGAAGTATGCTAGCTGTTACCATGCTAACATTTTATGCTATAATTTCAGCTAGTTTCGTACTTTTTAACATTATAATCATGAAATCAGTTACTTTGCGCTGTCTTAGAAGTTCGCTAGCTGTTCCACTGTTAGTATGCTAATTTTAGCACGCTAACATTTTATGTTAGCATCTAAGATCGTTTTATACGTTTTAATGTAATCATCACAGATTTCATTACTTGGCTGTATTTTATAAGTATGCTAGCTGTTCCCCCGTTGCCATGCTAATGTTAGCATGCTAACATCTTATGCTATCATTTCAGATGGTTTTGTACTTTTTAACCTTATAATCATGTATTTGGTTACTTTGCGCCATCTTAGAAGTAAGCTAGCTGTTCCCCTGTTAGTATGCTAATGTTAGGATGCTAATGTTTTATACTAACATTTAAGTTATATTTGGAGGATTATGTAAAAAAAAAAAAGTTTTATTTCAGGTAAATGAGGAGTTATATCACTGCAGTAAGGTGATATTAGAATAAAACATTTGGAATTTTACAACCCAAGAAAATATTTTTTTTTTCAATAATTAAATCTGTAATTTAGAAAAAATACAGTATAATTATGAGAAAAAAAGCTGCTGTTTTTGGATGGCTGCATTTGTAATATTGTTAGAAAACAGCTGTTTTCTTTTGATGAAGTTGAAATATCACAACAATAAAAGTCATATGGGAATACAGTCAAAAATGTGCAGAAAGAGTGACAATTTAACAAAAGTAAAGTAATAATAATGTGGGAAATACATTTTTTCCTTCTTGATTTGACTTTTTCTTGTGTTTTAGCGTGGCTCTGACACTCCTTGGTATTTTAGGACTGTGGTCTCCAACCTTTTTGTAACTGCGGACCGGTCAACGCTTGAAAATTTGTCCCACGGACCGGGGGGGATGGTATTTTTTTATTCTATTTTTATTTTTTGTCATAAAAAAATACAATCATGTGTGCTTACGGATATATATATATATAATGTAGGAACCAAAAATATTAATAACAGAAAGAAACAACCATTTTGTGCGAATGAGTGTGAATGAGTGTAAATGGGGGAGGGAGTTTTTTTGGGTTGGTGCACTAATTGTAAGTGTATCTTGTGTTTTTTATGTTGAATTTAAAAAAAAAAAAAAAAAAAGTTTTTTTTTTTTTTTTTTCTTGTGCGGATCAATCGATCCGCGGCCCGGTGGTTGGGGACCACTGCTTTAGGACAAATACCAGACTGAATTAAAAATAATAATTGTAAAAATAAAAAAATAAAGGAACTTCGCGCAATAAAAAAAATGAATCACAGATTGTCAAATGTATGCCGAGGCAGCAGGGTGTGCCATCACATGAAGCATGAGGGTAGAGTTTATAAACAACATTTGCTGTTTTTGAACTCTCTCTACATTCTCGTGTGCCGTGTTAAACGGCCCTTCCGGCCGCCGCGTGGACACGCTGAGGAGAAGTTGCTATGCAAAGGTGTGCTGGAGAGGTCCTGCTGGACATTCAGAGATGGTCTCCTATTGGCTCCTGTCTTACACTATTTATTTACAGCTTCCTTATGTACACCGAAGAAGAAAGAGGAAGGAGTGATGAAGCACCTGCGATTAAAAAAAGTGTGTGAAAAAGTACTGGCTTGGAGATGCAGAAGCAAAGTTGTCCTCCATGAGCAAGTTTTATACCAGGACATCAGCATCAATCTTGGGATCGCTTTTTGGTGTTACACGTCAGACACATGGGCTGTGCCTGCACCAGACTACGTGGTCAAGCGTCATCATCAGTGAAGGCCTCTCCTCGTGGTGGTCATACCTGAGGTGTAACGTGGCGGGGTGCGTCAAAGGTGGCCTCAATTGGCAGAAAACCAAATTCCATTCATGGGAAACTCTGCTGGCGCACATTGTTCTAACAATATTCACACGTTCTAAAGTGTGAGGAAACTTGCTTATGTGACTCTTGCGGGGGATGATGTCCACCTGAGGGGGTCAGGTGGTCGACCCCGGGCGGGCGGGGCGGCCCATGGACGAGGCGCTGTAGGTGCGGGAGCGCTGCCTGACGGCCAGCCGGCAGGGCAGTTCCAGCTCCTGGAAGAGAGGGGTGCCGGTGATGTCGGCCGCCTCGGGGCGCTCGCCGGGGCTCCGCGACAGCATGGAGCGCACCATGCTCAGCTGGGACGCACAGGAGAGCAGAAGACACGGTCAGGAGCGAGTCACATGTACAGTACGGAGATGTAAAACCAGCACAGAAGAATGCTGGGATAGCAGGGCAAAGGTTCCTCATTACAGATTATCCAATGGGATTATTGTTAATCTCCTTGCCAAGTAAGGAGTTGCATGTTATGAATAACCCCTCCCCCTCCTGCTCAATTTGTACATTCATCTATCTTCTTCCGCTTATCCGGGGTGGGCTCGTGGAGGCAGCAGCCGAAGCAGAGAAGCCCAAACCCTCCTCAGCTACTTCATCCAGCTCCTCCCGGGGGATCCTGAGGCGTTCCCAGGCCAGCCGGAAGACAGTCTCTCCAACGTGTCCTGGGTCTTCCCCGTGGCCTCCTAAACACCTCCCCAGGGAGGCGTTCAGGGGGGAAATCCTGACCAGATGCCACCTCATCTGGCTCCCCTCCATGTGGAGGAGCAGCTCCTTCCGAATTACAGAGACTCACCCTATCTCTAAGGGAGAGCCCTTCCACCCGCTTGTACCCGTGATCTTGTCCTTTCGGTCACAACCCAAAGCTCAGGACCATAGGTGAGGATGGGAACGTATGTCCACCGGTAAATTGAGAGCTTTGCCTTCCGGCTCAGCTCCTTCTTCACCACGACGGATCGAGCCAGAGTCCGCATCACTGCAGACGCCGCACAATACACCCTTCCCTCACTTGTGAAAAAGTACTTGAACTCCTCCACCTGGGGAAGGATCTCGTCCCCAACCCGGAGATGGCACTCCGCCCTTCTCCAGGCGAGAACCATGGACTCATTTTGGATTTGTGTCGTTTTAAAAACTTAATGTGCTCATTTTAACCGGATCACGTCATTACTGAGTGTGCTTGTAGTTCCTGCTCATAGCCACCAAGAGGCATCAGAGGGCCACTCACCTCCTGAACGTTGTTTTTAGAGAAGGTGTCTGGGAAGCGCAGAGCTCTCACCTCAGTCAGCGTCTGGTGAGGAGACAGAAACACGCACTGATCGATCACGTTCCTCCAATGGAGACAGAAGTGATGCCGACTCACCCGCACTCTCTCCATCTGGGTCCTAAATGGGTGGAGCAGCTCAAACAGGATCAGACCCAGGGAGTAAATGTCCACCTTGTGCGAGTACGAGTGTCCGGAGAGCTGTGGGAACAAAGATTTAGGACCGGTTTGGGAAGCGGCGAGCGCGTCTGTGGACCCTCACCTGTTCCGGACTCATGTAGAGCTTGGTGCCCACCTGACCCGTGTGGCGGGTGAGGAGTGGGGCGGGCGTCAGGGCGCTGTGCTCCTGCTCATCCTCCTCCTGCTCCATGGCCGTCACCAGGCCCAGATCTCCAACTTTCACCACGTCGTCCATGGTGAAGAAGATGTTGGAGGGCTGCAGGAGAGAGCTCTCACATGAATACACGTCACAGCCAAGGTGCATGGGCATCTATTTGTCTCAGGAACACTGTATTCCCACACTTCGATCACTGCCAATCATTGTTGTCAATGATGACTTTGGACCAGCAGAGGGCGCCATTGATTGGAACTGCCCTAAAGCAAGGGTCTGTGTGAGATGCAGGGCAGCTGCATGAGCAAATTTACAGGAAAATACAAAAACATTTGTAATCTTCACCGCATTTACAAAAAACTGTTGCCATTTCTAGTACTGTCGCCACTTTGCGCTTTGAATTTTGCAGTTTCATAAACACTTTTGTTTTAATTATAATGTGTACATATTTTGGCCTAAATCAAGTCTTAAATTAAGTATATATGTATCAGAACATTAATATTAATATTGGAGTGATCATGTTTTGTATATACAGTATGTGTATATACAGTCGTGGTCAAAAGTTTACATACACTTAAAGTAAAGTAAAGTAAAGTAATAATTTCTACAACTCTTATTTTTTTGTGATAGAGTGATTGGAGCACATATATTCATGAAGTTTGGTGCTTTTATGAATTTATTATGAGTCTACTGAAAATGTGACCAAATCTGCTGGGTCAAAAGTATACATACAGCAATGTTGATATTTGGTTACATGTCCCTTGGCAAGTTTCACTGCAATAAGGTGCTTTTGGTAGCCATCCACAAGCTTCTGGTGGAATTTTTGACCACTCCTCTTGACAAAATTGGTGCAGTTCAGCTAAATGTGTTGGTTTTCTGACATGGACTTGTTTCTTCAGCATTGTCCACACGTTTAAGTCAGGACTTTAGCCGTTCTAAAACCCTAATTCTAGCTGGATTGAGCCATTCCTTTACCACTTTTGACGTGTGTTTGGGGTCATTGTCCTGTTGGAACACCCAACTGCGCCCAAGGCCCAACCTCCGGGCTGATGATTTTAGGTTGTCCTGAAGAATTTGGAGGTAATCCTCCTTTTTCATTGTCCCATTTACTCTCTGTAAAGCACCAGTTCCATTGGCAGCAAAACAGTCCCGGAGCATAATACTACCCTCACCATGCTCGACTGTAGGTATGGTGTTCATGGGATTAAAGGCCTCACCTTTTCTCCTCCAAACATATTGCTTGGTATTGTGGCCAAACAGCTCAATTTTTGATTCATCTGACCACAGAACTTTCCTCCAGAAGGTCTTATCTTTGTCCATGTGATGTCAGATGAAACACACATTTAGCTGTTTGTGTGTGTGTTTATATATATATATGGCCGTATATATATATATATATATATGTATATATATATACATACATATATATATATATATATATATATATACATATATATATATATACACACACACACACACACACACACACACACACACACACACACACACACACACACACACACACACACACACACACACACACACACACACACACACACACACACACACACACACACACACACACACACACACACACACACACACACACACACACACACACACACACACACACACACACAAACAGCTAAATGTGTGATTATATACACCAGAGGTGTGGACTCGAGTCACATGACTTGGACCCGAGTCAGACTCGAGTCATGAATTTGATGACTTTAGACTCGACTTGACAAAATGTAAAGAGACTTGCAACTCGACTTAGACTTTAACATCAATGACTTGTGACTTCACTTGGACTTGAGCCTTTTGACTTGACATGACTTGCTACTTTCCCCAAAACCTAAAGCTTAAAAAATTATTTGGGAGCGCTCCGTAGCTTTCATTTTGTACGTGTCTGTCTATCAGCGTGTGTGCTGCGTGTCAGCGTGTGTGCTCTCAGTACAACAGCCAATCAAATTAGATCTACATTGTTTTCATCACACAGGCATTGATCCAATAAAATTGCAGGACAACCAATGAACAAGAGTTGTCAAACAACGCGCCAGTGAGAAAGATTTATACCAAAGTTGGTTTCGTTCGGGTATAAAAACTACGACTTGGTCAACGAATTGCCGTATGCAAATCACGCAGTTCGAATATTACAGACGGAGACGCAACAACTTCCAACTTCGTTCGACATTTGAAGTTGCACAAAGAAGGGTAAGTTTTGAATGTAAGATACCGTTTATTGGCTAAGTAACATGACTTTTATTTGCTGTGTAGTTAAATCAGTGAAGCTGTAAACTCACTGCTAACGTCATAACCATAGACATCTTATATAGGTACGCAGCATCGAGCGCTACTGCCTACTGGCGCAAACGAGACGCGGGGCCGCCATCTTGGAGTGGTGATCCGCTCCACTCAGTGCAATTCATTTGGCAGGAGCAATGAACTGTCAACGCATTTAATTAATTTTACCTCACTGAATACCACTCATTTTCACACGCTTTTTTGTCATACGTGTAGCTATGATAACGGACACATGTTTTATTATTCATAGTTTGCTTAACAGTAATAGAATATTCTTATACGCTATAAGTGACCAGACGTCCGAGATTAAAACTGGGAATATAATCACAGAGAAGGGGGAAAAAAACGGTCAGCTATTTTTAAATTGAAGAAACAATATGATTACGTTATATATACATGCTACATAAACAATGTATGAATACATTAGATATCTATATATCTTATAGACCGTATCTCTGTTGCTGCAGCAGCAGAGAGTTTATTCTGTCGTGACACTTTGTATTGATATTTTGTATTACATTCTTCCCTTAAATGATCATGTTTACAGTGATTGTTATATATGTATTTTTTATGCATGTCGCTTTGGATAAAAGCGTCTGCCAAATACTTAAACATATATAAACACCTGAAAGTCTTTATATCAGCTAAAACCACCAATCTGTTTCACTGGATTCAGAATAAAACCAAATTCTGTTTTACCCAACAATGTTAGCATTTGAATATTGTTACTTGAAGACTTATTCCTGGTTACAATTATACTGTTAAGAAAGTATTGTCTTATATTTTGCCTAAAATGAGAATGCATTATAATCAATGGCGGCTGGTGAATTTTGTTTTAGGTGGGGCAGAAAGTTTGTAAACCAAACCCCTGTAGGGGCGTCATCCACCCCCAGAAGATTTATTTGTGATTTTCACATACAAATATTGAAGATCTTTTCTCCTTCTCAACTCTGTGGTAATGTTATTTTCATAAAATACAACCAATAGTACATTAATGTTAAATCTTACTTGTGAAAAGTAATCCCCCGATTCCTATTTTCAACAGTCCGCTCATTTGAGCAGGAAAACGCTGAACACCAGCCCGACATCTTTGTTTTCTACCTGTCAACTGTCGGTTTAGGCTGCTCGCCGGCTCCTCATCACCACTTCAAGATGCAAATTGCTCGCGTCACAGCAACCAATATTGCGTCTACTTATAAGATGTTTATGGTTATAACGTCATTTCAAACACGGCAATATGTTGCGTCCACTGCAGTTTGCTACCTTATTCATACTTTTTGTCAAGTGATTTTTTAAGCAGGGTTGCATGAGGTACCTACACATAACGTTACGTTAGTCAATGTATCACACACAGTAACGTAACGTTAGACGGCGGTCAGCAGCACCGCATATTTTAGCCACCTACAAAAAGACAAACGTAGTCAAATAAAGGTCAGTTAAAATATATACTATATTAAGAATTGTGTACATATTGCATAGGGCCCTGACATCTAAAAAGTACAACTCTATTCATTGTTATGTTCATGTATTTGTTATGTTTTTCATGTGTATGCACACATCAACACACATACAGTATGAGATTAGATCAATGAGATAAGGTAAGAACAGAATAGAAACTGCTGTGGAACTAGTTACAATGCAATATGCCATGGAAATACAATGTTAACACTTTTGTACAAATAAGTACAGTTGCACTTGTTTTTGCAAATGTGTTTATTCTGTAAAGGAATGAGTTAAATGTTTAAAATTGTTTCAACTATTAAAATGACTGGTTAATAGTGCTATTATGAATTGCAATGTCAGTACTATTTTCTTTCCTGCTATTTCAAATGCACTTGTTTTAATAAATAAATACAGCGGTTTAAAAGCATACACAATCTGTGTAAAAATATTAGTCTGTGGTCAAAAGGACTTGAAAGGACTCGAAACTCAAAATGCAGGACTTGTGACTTGTCTTGAGACTTTCCAGTCTTGACTTTGGACTTGACTCGGGACTTGCCTGTCTTGACTCGGGACTTGACTCGGGACTTGCCTGTATGACTCGGGACTTGACTCAAGACTTGAGGGCAAAGACTTGAGACTTACTTGTGACTTGCAAAGCAATGACTTGGTCCCACCTCTGATATACACACACACACACACACACACACACACATACGTAGTGCCTGTTTTTCATGTTAAGTGGAGAGTAAATCTGAGCGTAAAAAGCCTCATCAATAACCCATTTTGAACGTGAGCGATGTCGAACGACTACAACTGGAACACCGCAGTGAGACACTTAATGCTAACAACATAGCCAATGTCAGCACCATCTTTGCCGTGACGATCAAGAAGACCAACCTTTGGCAATACGACCTACAGTACGCCAGCGGTTTCAGTACATCCACGCTCGGTTCAAACAGGATGTGACCAATTATTTCCATGTAGTGATCGTGCTGGAAGCCTGAGGCTACCAGTGAGTCTACTATATTGGCTAAAACTAGTGTAAAGGTGACTATATGGGTGTTATTTCATGTTTAGGGGCTCTGATAACACTAAAAACTGTATTTACATCAGGGCAAGAAAAAACTCAACCCAAAGGGAACAACCAGAAACCTTGGAAGGGGGCCGCACATGTGGGGACCCACCCTTGGTTGACCGGTGCAATGGATGCCGAGTGGATACGCATAGTCCTTTTCGCACATACTACATCGCGCAGCTTTTTTCTTCTTCTATTGACTGTGACTTGGTGGTGTGTTCACCTTGAGGTCCCTGTGCATGAGCCCCTTGCTGTGCAGGAAGTCGACAGCCTCAGCGATCTGGAGGAAGATGTCCAGGCACTGGTTGTGCTCCCTCTGCTCAGGGAGGCAGCGCTGAGCCATCCAGTCCTTCAAGTTCTCCTTGCGGCACAGCTGCATCTGGATGTAAAGGTAGACCTGGAGACGGGAACCCTCCAGTTTAGCGTATTTCCCAAAACCAAGCCATCTGTGAGAAAATGGCGGACTAACCTTAGGAGAAGGTTGTGCTCGTTGGCTCAGAGGAGACGGCGGAAGCGCCAACACAAGCGAGGTGGGCCGAGGAGGCGAGGAAGAGGAGGGGTGGGAGTTTTCCGTCTGTCTGGTGTGTGAGGAAGAGGAACCGTACTTCCCCGCGGTAGCCGGGTCTGGATCTGCGGCATCGGAGGCCGAGTCGGTTTCCGCGTCCGCATCCCGGTCGCATCCCGAATCCTCGAAGACGATGTCAAAAGAGGAAGAGGTGCAATCGCTGGGGCGGCGCGGGGAGCACAGCTCAAAGGAGTCAGGCGTCTCCAAGGCCTCCGGGTCGGCCTGGCTGTCCCGCTCGGACATCAGGCTGTCGTGGCCCAGCAGGGGGTGGAAGGACAGGTCTCCGTTCATGCTGAAGCCTCTAGAGCTGCCAGAGAGAAGCGGATGATGCCCGTTGACGGACGGCTCCAGAACGCCTCCTTCCGACCCGCTGGTGGGCGACACGGAACTGGACACTGGCACTTTGACTGAAAGCGCCTCCATGTGGTCAAGGAAGCTCATTGGCCAGTCAGTGGCACTAAAAGAGTAAAAAAAGTGATGCGCTCAATGAAGAACTCACACCTTGTTGGATGAGCAGCAGACATTTCCAGTATACAATGCTTTTTGCCACATAGTACAGAATGGTGACTCAGTGTTTGTACTTTTTTGTTTTCACGGAGTACGATATAGAAGAATTATTGGAGCAAAACACTTTGCAATAGTGTATATCAATCTGTGTGTGTGTGTGTGTAATAAGATTCATGTGTCCATGTTCTAGTGTGTGTGTCTGTGTAGATGTGTGTGTAAAAACAATCTGTCCGTTTTGTGATCTGTGTGTCTATTTTTAGATTTGTGTGTGTAAAAAAATGTGTCCGTTTTGAGATCGGTGTGTCTGTTTTTATATTTATGTGTTTGTAAAAAAAAAAAAAAAATCTGTCCGTTTTGTGATGTGTCTGTTTTTAGATTTGTATGTATGTGTAAAAAAAAAATCTGTCCATTTTGCCATGTGTCTGTTTTTAGATGTGTGTGGAAAAAAATGTGTCTGTTTTGCGATCTGTGTGTCTGTTTTTAGATTAGTGTGTGTATGTGTGTGTTTGTAAAAAAATCTGTGTCTGTTAAACTCTTTGTGACGCAGGAACCCTCATTTAGTTTTGTTTTCTTTTTAATACGACTTTGGCCACACTTCTGCCGTGGCAGATCTGTGGGTGCGTGCAGCAATCTGTACATGTTGAACATTTTTGTGTGTCACTTTACCTTCCTTTGTTTATACTTACCACTAGTCGGTGTCTAGCACTTATTGATGCTAACGAAGCTGAAGTTAGCTTCCGATTTGAATGGCGAGAGATACTGTCAATTGAATAATTTTGTCACTACTGCAGTCTAAAATCATAATAAAACAACCATGTTTTAACTTGTTGATAAGGCAATATTTCTATTCTATATTTTGAATATATTATTCTATCAATAATACCCAGATCACATGTTTTTTTTCATGCAGTGACTGTTATTAGTTTGACACATTTCAGTTATACAATGCTGAAAATGCATTCCAGAGCAACTGTATTAAAAAACAAACAAAAAAAACCCTTCATTTCAAACAAACTAAAGGTTTGACAAAATCACAAATTGTGTTTTTTTTATCTTCAATGTCTGTGGGATAATCTAGATAAACCTGAGTATTAGCTACAAGTTTTAGAAGCTGAGTTATAAGAAGATCAAGCAAGTAGCACTATTACTAAGTGCAAAACAAGAAATACAAACTACGAACATAATACAACAATCACTTACTAAAGCACTATTTTGGCTTGCAGACTATTGCTAGTCTTGCACCATGGTTTCACTCTCTCTCTTGTCGATAGCGCCTTTTTAAGATGGTGAAGTCTGGGGATCAACAACATTAAAGATGTATAACATTGACAACAACTTTGTGATAAATCTTCCCTCCTTAATCAACACTTTTTTTTAGATATCTAGAGATCCGCAGTTTTGTTCGTAATACTTTTCCCAGGTTTCCAAACTTACCGACTGACACGTTTTATACGCTTTTTTGACACCACTTCCGACTTTTAAAGAATCAATTACACTTATTCAAAATTAAAGTTTAATTCAATACAATTCAATCAGGAGTGACCCTATCTGAGGAGAGCTGGACAGAGATGTTAAGTATAGTTCATAAGTCATCTATTTGTGCTAGACACAGCCCTATTCAATGCAAGCTAATACATAGTCCCTATTATACCAGGGTCTGGCGGGCTAAATTGTATGACGGAATATCGGTATCAACAGTCTCCAGCTAACTTAATACATAAGTTTTTGCTTTTTCTATCCATGTGCAGTTATTGGACTAAAATCTTTAATACTTTATCTTTGGTAATTGGCGACAAGATTGAACTTAATCCTCGAAGCGGACTATTTGGGATGGCCCCTCTGTCATCTTCTCTTAGCAAATCCAAAAAGAACTTGGTAGCATTCACTACTTAGTTGGCCAGAAGACTCATTGTGCTAAATTGGAAGGCAACGTCTCCCTGCCACACCCGCTGGATTAGAGATATTCTTTATTTCCTTAAATTGGAGAAAATTAGGCAATGAACAAAAGTAAAAAAAACAAAAAACAATCACTTACTGTACAATGTCTGCTCTCACTGGGATGCCGACTGATAGTATGTGTATATATTCCCGTTTAAATGAAGAATTACCGTAATCATAACCCTTGCGCAGGTTAAAAAAATTAAAGAAAAAAAGGTAGGAGCAAATGAGTCTTTTCGTGTCTTTCTCGCGATCTAAGTTGAATGTTAAAGTCGACCAACTTCTTAGTTTATGGCCACAATCTTCTTCAATACAAGTGAGAGGCATGATTCAAAATCTAGAATGACCAACTTAGAGGCAGTGCAGCAGCTCTTCGGTTCACTATGTCAATAGCTGCTTAAGCTAGTTAGCTCTCTGTGATCACACCGTCGCTAAAAGTAGCTCCTTGGCGTTAGCGCTTATAATAGCAAAGTCGCTAATACTTGGTTACATTTGGGTAATGACATGTGAATGGAGTATTGTTGGCAGTTTTTGGATGTTTTTAGAGGGTTTTATGAGCGCCATAGATGCTTCCCATTATTTTCTTTGTTAGCCACCTCGTACTTGCCATATGTTACAAATTAAAATACATAAAGGAAAGAAAGATATATGTGTTCTTGTCTTACATACGGATTGTGAATGACAGGCAAAATTCCAAAAAAGGGCAGTTGCCCTTTAAATACAGTGGTTTTTAAACTGGACCTGAACTAATGTGGTCTACATGGTAAAAAAAAAAGGTTTTCATGTGACTTTATTTTATCTTCACAAATAGATGAAAGGTATCAGAAACCGTAATCTTTGTTAATATGGATTGTTGTGTATTTATATTTTGTTACATTGTTGTAGTGAATTGATATTTTATACTACAGTAGTGAGAAAGTTATTCAATGATCATGAAAACTATCAGTCTTTGGAAGGCAACAGCGCCTCCTTGCCACACCCGCTGGATTAAAGATGTTATTTATTTTTTCAAACTGGAGAAGATGAGGCTGACATTGAACGGTTGTTCTGCAAAGTTTCAAGAACTGTGTGGTGCTTTTCTGATCTCCAATTTAGCCCTTATTGAAACAATTAAAATGCAGGTTGTTGATTAGCCTTTTGTTTGCTTGTTAGTTGTTGTATCTATCTGGGGCCATTCAGTCTGTGGTTTTATTTTGACATCTGCTGGGATTTTCTAATTTAATTTACATATATGTATGGATTTATGTATGTATGTATGTATATATGGATGTATGTATTTATCTAATTTTATTTTTTTGTTACATGTTGGGGGGGAAAACAGCATTTGATGTATTTTTGACTATTCCTGTCAATTGTATGTGTCTAAAAACCCCAATAAAGAAAAAAAATCGCAGACACTTTCTACATGGTGTCTTATTGAAAATATTACTTTGGTTTGTGGAAAAGATGACTGACAAAATCCGATGTGGTGTACTTTCATTTCAAAGGTTGAAGAGGTCTGACTCACCTGGCGTCTTTCAGCCACCTTTGGTCCAGCTCCTCCTGCCAGCCCTCAGGGGGGCTTTCCTGCCAGGCGTTGAAGTAGCGGATGATCCCAGGATGCTCCAACTTGGCCAGCGCCTTCACCTCTCGCATCACCTTCTCACGGGCGAGCTCCCTGAAAGAACCAAGACCAAATGAGTTAGTCAGAGGTTTCTAACCATAATCACAGCAAGTCAAATCTTAACAAGTTGAAATGAGCTTGAAGGACTTTTTTACAGAAAACAACAAAGATGTGAGAGGCACCACCATTTGGGCAGACGGATCCGTTTGATGGCGTAGTTGCAGTCGTCCACTTTGTTGCGAGCTTCAAACACGACACCGAATCCCCCGCGGCCGAGACACTGCACTGGCTCAAAGTCAGTCAGGTACCTGCAGAGACCCCGGACACACGTCACACACACACACACACACTCGACGGATCTAAAAAACATCTGGAGGTCAACGATGAGATGATAAATTATGGGCACTAATCATTTTTGAGATGACAGCGCTGACAGTGACCTCATGGCCAGCGGGTAGGGCGGGCCTATTCTCAGCCCAGTTAGCCAATCACGGTGGCGTGGAATAGAGGGTCACAGCGGAGGACGTACCTGGACACGTATTCGCTGGAACGCGTCTCCACGGCGACCGGCTCTTTTGCTTCCACAACCTCAAGGTCAAACTTGCTGTCTGTCTGGCACTGCGTCTCGGACTCTTTTCGTTGCTTGGGAGACAAAGAAGGACAGAACTTACAGATAGCAAATATGAACTTATTTGGGCTAGTTTGCAAAACTTCTAAAATATTTTGTGTGTGTGTCCACAACGTAGAAACAATTGTTTTTGCTTCTCTTACTAATGGATTTGTTTTATTGTGTTGACTTTATACATAGACATAAGGACTAGCTCTACTTGGATTTGATATCAGTTCGCATGATTCCTCCGTTGCCATTGTTATGTAGGGCTGGGCCGATAAAACAATATGAATTAAAAACGCGTCCGATAAAACGTTCAATATATATTTTTTGGGTCGGAAGAAACCGGAAAGAATTAAGCAAGGTTGGTTGCATGAAGAAAGGCACTCGCGGTCTGGTAATCTAGCTACACAGGAAGTGATCAGTGAGCAATGGGAGGGACACGCTAAACAGCCAATCGCGTAACAGTATCAACTATCAAGTTTAGTTGTCTCGCTGTTGATTCTCTGCATGGCATGAGAAGAGAAAGTAAAAATTAGTGCTGCAGAGAGTGAAGAAATTGTCACCTCTACAGTATTTCTTCAAACGGACCGTAGTCCTTCGCCGCACTCGTCCTCTCTTGTCAACCCTCGTCTGTTCTCTATTCGGATGTACGGAAACAACAAGTAGGAACTAAAGTCCAGGACTGTACAACTACATTAAATAACACAATACAACAAATCTGCTACTTTAAAATAATAATTTGAGCCAATAATATTTTAATAACAATTACTGCATAACATAAATAAATATCCATACTTAAGTAAAAATAACACCAATTAAATGTTACAGACCACACGACTTCCAGGCGGTAACCTGCAAAAAATAGTTCTTCTCAGGTTTCTCTGTTTACATTTTCACACTATTTTGTTACACTTTATTAAGCATTTCTTACATATTCTTTATTTTTGCACATTCATTTAAAGAAGTTATTGTTAAGTGTTTATTGGGATTTTAGATTTTTGTTTACATTGTTTATTTTCTACCTTGATAGCTGAGGGGATTATAATCAAAGGAAGGTTACATAAATATTAACATTTATTATATTTTAGCCCCGGTCCATATTTGCCATAGATCATAAAAATATCAATAACTACCGATATCAAGCAATATAAAAAACTCATATCGTGATAGTTTTCAGCCATATGGCCCAGCCCTATGGTTACCTTTGTGCTGAAATTTTACATAAATAGTTGTCTTCACTTATTGGCTATGTTTTATATCGAATAATGCAAATAATGTAGACTCCAGATATTTGTGTGTGTGTGAGTGTCACTTACCCGCACGAATGTCACGGGGGCTGGCGGGTGGAAAAACTTCTGTACGATGTAGGTGGTGGCGGCGATGCAGAAGACGATGGTGCCGAGGATCTCCTTCCACCATGGAAGCAGCAGCACGGGGTCTTTCTTTCTGCCGTTCACGGCCCGCGACCCGCTTCTTTTAATCACGCTCACGGCGCTGTCCCGCTTCCCCCGGTAGCGCTTGCCGTATGGGTAGTGGTAACCGTTGTCTGGCGTGGAGGGAGACATGAATTATTTCTTTCAATCGCAGTCAAGTCGGGCGACCTTCCAGAGTCTCACCATAAGGATACTGCAGGATCGACAGGGCTCCGTTGCTGTACTCATCGTAGGAGAATTTGTCATTGTTCAGACACTTGTCGAACTCATCAGAGCCCACTAAGGCTGGAGTGCGAGACGGGGAATCTGCATCAACAACGAGATGAAAATCAAGTTGTTTTCATGGCGGACACACAGATCAATCATTTTTTCAACTTATCTGAAAGACATTGCCCGAATTATCCTGACTTGGGGTGTGACGGTACGCCATAATCACCGTTTAGCACACACCGCAATTTTAAGTAGAGGTGCAGGGTAATCTTTTTTCAAGCTGATACTGATACAGATAACTTCCTGCCTCTCAAGACCGATACGGATAACTTTATGTCCTGTGTTTTTCAAACTATAAGGCGCACTTAAAATCCTTTCATTTTCTCAAAAATCGACAGTGCGCCTTATAACCTGGTGCGCCTAATGGACGGAATAATTCTGGTTGTGCTAACCGACCTGAGTGTGACCAGTAGGTGGCAGTCACACATAAGAGATACGTGTGGACTGCAAGATGACGCCAGTAAATAAAACCAAATCATTAAATGTTCCATTGAAAATAAAGAACATTACACACAGCGCTCAAAAATCTGTCAACATGTTTCAGTACGACTTTGGTAAGCTAAGAAGCATCACCGCTTGATGGATTGTCGGAGCATTACGGCTACCATAGTCAGACGTACTGTGCTTCAACATATGGTATTATTATGGTGTGTGCATCTTTTAAGAGTCCTATTATCTGGTGTTTTGTTTCGCAATATTATGCAAAACCAACTTTTCTTACCTGCTGATGTGTATTTGGGATCTGCATAAGTCCTGAAAACCTGCGCGCATTAGCCATTGTAGTGCGTGTCGATGCCGTAGTCGATAAGCTTCTTCTTGTTGTGGGACATTCATCCTCCGCTGTTGCCATTACTAATATAAAGTAGCATACAGTTGTAACTTATATCTGTCAGTAGACTCGCTATGGAAGCGCTAAAAACTACCGGTGTAGTGGGTTTACATAATTCCTCCACGGAACTTTAATTATTAGAGCGTTGCGGTCGGATGATTTTTCACGAGACACATTTCCGGCGTTGTTGTTCCACTAGTGAGCCACGGATGAGAAGATGCTGCGCCGTTATTGATTTAAGTAAAGTCTGAATGTCATTAAAACATTAGCTCCACATTTTGACACTTCTTCAACTCCCGTCCTTGCACGGTACACCGCTACAACAAAGGTGACGTGGAGAAGACGCTGTCAAAGGTGAACCACATAAATAAGACCGCCCACAAAACGGCGAATCCTGAAGCGACTGTCAGAAAGCGACTTTAAGATGATCTGTAAAACATAATCTATGCAACATTTGGACCAAATAACCACCATTAAATGTTATGTAGACCACAAGGAAGGGTTTTACATTTAGAAAAAAATCCTAAAATAACCCATTTAATGTGCTTTATTATCCGGGGCGTCATTTGTATGAAAATAGACCTGAATGGACTCGCTCATCGGCAGTGCGCCTTATAATCCGGTGCGCCCTATGGTCTGAAAAATAGGGTATGTTGTTTTTTGAATTTAGGTTTTTTATGTTTGTGCAAACCTTTCTCAGATCAGCATCTTTAGCAGCAGGCTGTCAAAACACCATTGTAACAATGCTAGCGTTTCAGGTGGCTGATAAGGTTTGATGTGTTGAAGCGCAATGTTTTTTGTTTATTTACAGTGAGCTCAGGGAAAGGTTACGACAGGCCGATTACAAATTTCTTATGGGATTTACAAGTGAAACTAAATAAATAAATCGTGCAAAGGTTAATTTGTCCGTCTGAGTAGAACTAGGTCACTGCTTGTCAACTTACGGATAAGAGGCTTCCATTTGACGATGGGAAGCGGAATGATATCTTTCTCAGACCCGATGGCTTTGGAGGGGAACTTTTCAGCGATCCTGACAGAGGACTGGAGGTAGAGTTGTCCCTGGAACATCCCTGAAGAAGCACCACAGCCGCTCGTATGACAGACGACAAGCGCTGGGGATAAACAGCGCGCAATCACCTACCCAGGTAAACGCTGGACGCTGAAGCATCTTTGGAATTGTCCTGATTGTTGTCATCCTCCTCTTCGTCACTTTCTGACTGGTTGCTGTAGGCGGTGTCATCAAACAGACTTATTGGTGTGACTTTCCCTCCTCCCACCAGCCAGGCCGAGGCAATGGGTGTGCAGAACTATAAAAAAGGATCCGCATTAGTCTTCAGCGCTCCGTTTTTTCATATTCTACAGTCTGATCACCTGATGCTCCCACACCAGCTGTCCGTCAGACTCTGTGCTGAAGGCCATGACCTTCCAATTAGGAACAGACACTTTGATGACCATGTCCAGGTTGTGGTTTTTCTTGTGCTCCGTCCGCTCCTTTTTTTTGGACTCCTCAATGATAACTCGCTGGTGTCCCCGCCAGGAGTCGCCCTTGGCAACTTCTCCCTCCAGGAAGCTGATAGTGGACTTGGTCTGTGGAATCAGCTTCAGCTCAAAGTTTCCAACACTGAAGTTCCACCTGGTGGGACAGCACCGTGATCAGTGGGGGCGTAAGTCCAGTATGGGGGTCATTTGTTAATAAAACAAACATTAAATACGGCCTACTTCACAACATTACAAAGGAGTACTAGGCCCACAATGAAGAGAAAACTCTCACACTATTAACTAGATCCACTCGACGTCCATTGCACCGGTTGCCCAGGGGGAGGGGGGTCCCCTCCAAGGTTTCTCATTGTATCCCATTGGGTTGAGTTTTTTCTTGCCCTGATGTGGGATCTGAGCCGAGGATGTCATTGTGGGTTGTGCAGCCCTTTGAGACACTCGTGATTTAGGGCTATATAAATAAACTCTGATTGATTGACTTTGAGAAAACAAGAACATAAAGATAATGATGGTTCTAGCCTTCATTTAGATATTCAAAAACAATCAAAATAAAATGACAAATTAAACAATGGGGGGAAAAATAATCAACAATTTGAATTGCCTTTAATTAACTTTCAAAAATAAACATTAGCCTGGAATTAATAGGGTTATATTTTAGCTTGTAGTTGAAAAAACAGTTTAAAAGATATCCATCATTTATTATATTTACAAATTAATAAATAAATCACTGCCTATTCAGTACCATTTAGCATTTGAATGACGAGGAAATATATATCATATCAATATACAAAATAACATTTTAGATGAAATAACAAATTAAAGATATTATACTTACTGTACAGTACTGTATTAGTCAACAACTGTAAATTCCAGGCTATATGTCGCTACTTTCTCCTACGTTTTGAACCCTGCGGCTTATAAAACGGTACGGCTAATTTATGGATTTTTATTTGCTGATGACCAATGCAATAGTTGTCAAAACAAACCAACCCAAAAAACAAGCAAACACACTGATATGGTGTGTTATTGTTTGTGCTATTGTGCCATCTTTTGGATGAGTTCGTTCACTGACGGTGCTGCAGTGTCCTTCCATTTCGTCCTTTTAACCGGAAGAAGAATTGCCATTCAGGCTTCTAGCCATCCATAGCGTTTATACCATGTGTGATGTCTGTAGGAGTGTTTTCATGCATAATTGTAAGTGCTATCGTAATGTAATGAAGCTAACGCCGTTAGCATGAGCTAATATGCCAACGCGTTTACGAGTGTCTGTGTTAAGAGATGTCCGATAATGGCTTTTTTGCCGATATCCGATATTCCGATATTGTCCAACTCTTAATTACCGATTCCGATATCAACCGATACCGATATATACCGTCGTGGAATTAACACATTATTATGCCTAATTTTGTTGTGATGCCCCGCTGGATGCATTAAACAATGTAACAAGGTTTTCCAAAATAAATCAATTCAAGTTATGGAAAAAAATGCCAACATGGCACTGCCATATTTATTATTGAAGTCACAAAGTACATTATTTTTTCTTCATGCCTCAAAACAGCAGCTTGGAATTTGGGACATGCTCTCCCTGAGAGAGCACGAGGAGGTTGAGGGGGCAGGGTTGTGGTGGAGGACGGGGGGGTGTTTTAGGGTGTAGCGGGGGTGTATAATATAGCGTCCCGGAAGAGTTAGTGCAGCAAGGGGTTCTGGGTATTTGTTCTGCTGTGTTTATGTTGTGTTACTGTGCGGATGTTCTCCCAAAATGTGTTTGTCATTCTTGTTTGGTGTGGGTTCACAGTGTGGCGCATATTTATGACAGTGTTAAAGTTGTTTATACGGGCACCCTCAGTGTGACCTGTATGGCTGTTGACCAAGTATGACTTGCATTCCCTTGTGTGTGTGAAAAGCCGTAGATATTATGTGACTGGGCCGGCACGCAAAGGCAGTGCCTTTAAGGTGTATTTGCGCTCAGTACTTCTCCCTACGTCCGTGTACACAGCGGCGTTTTAAAAAGTCATAAATTTTACTTTTTGAAACCGATACCGATAATTTTGAAACCAATGGTTACATTTTAAAGCATTTATCGCCCGATAATATCGGCAGTCCGATATTATCGGACATCTCTAGTCTGTCTTAGTATTATTAACTTACAATGGCATTCTTTTTGTATTGTTTCAGTTACATAGATTCAGTAAATTCACAAAGACGTCACCGTGGAGTTACTGAGTCTGTTTAGCTCAGTGATGTCAAAGTCAAGGCCTGAATTATCTATGGCCCCCGGGATGGTATTTAATTAGTATTAGAACCAGCCCGCAGGCCACTTTGAAGGAAGTTTGTTTTGGTCTGTGAGCCTGTTGAAAAATGTTTTCACTTGAAATTAGTGACAGAGCCATACAAAAATGTTGGATTATTCATTTAATCATTAAATAAAATACAGTACACTGTGTTAGGTCTTGGTTTAATAGGTTATGTGCAATCATTTTAATATGTTTTAATAAACATTAAACCAGTTTGGCCCTCTGCTTGGAGCACATTTGTTTTTTTGGCCCTCTGATGTATTTGACTTTAACATCCCTGGTTTAGCTGATTGGAGAGCTAGCTTCCGCAGGTAGTGGGTCCATGACGATGACTTCGGTTTAGTGTGATAAACTGTTCTAAAGGCACCGTTTGGAAACAATTAAGGTATGTAAATAAATATTTCGAGAATCTTTCTGTGTAAATAACTCATTTCACAACTTACATACATATATTTTCAATTTAGTGGGTGCGCTCTATAGTCCAGGAAATACGGTATATTTAACTGTTTAGCATATATTGACCTACATTGGATTGGTGTTAGCTTGTATTAATGAACACAAATGTGAAAATCAAAGTGGCCCCATGCATCCTTACTGTATAATATTAATATAATCATATTTATTGAACCCATTTAAGCCATCCTCCTGTATGTAGTCGTTGGTATATTTAAATGGACAAGAATTCCTAAATATTTTTCAAAATGAAAACGCAAGCTCAAACTCACTTCTCCATTCCTGAGCGGGGCCTGATGGCCCGGACAGTCTTTTGAGTCCTCTGCAGCAAGAGCACGTCTTCGCCTTCCACCTCGTCTTCGCACCAGCGGCTGCAGCCCACCGCAGAGCAGATGTACCGCAGCTGAGGAACACAGCTGGAGGTTAGTCTACCAACAAGTGACGGAAATAGTTCCGAACTTTAAAAAGCCATCAAGAAACTGACCTTGCCGCTGTAGGTCCCTAGACCGTAAGTAGTGAGGGACTTTCCCCCGACCAGGACAGTGTCGTCTCCGATGCGGTACGAGGACTCCAGCAGGGACTCTACGCTGAAAGGCACTGCCTCCATACTCTCCCTGTCACGGTTCCACTGGAACAAGGCGCCATCCAGCGACGGGATGACCATCTTATTGCCAAACACCTGTGGAGACAAACACCTTGTTTTGTCGTAAACACAATTTCTCCGTCCTTTATATGGACCAGAGTGTAAGGTTGTCTGCCTTTATTAGGCGTATTACCTCACTTTGTGCACCAATATTGTTATGAGATTAAACTACCATGTCTCAATTTGGAACACTGTGTTTCACATGGAATATTTCCAACAGTACACTTCAATAAGTATACTGAGCAGGGTTTACCTAGATTGCCAAAATACCTGTGGGGTTAGGGGCGTGGTCACCATGACATCATCGTTCAATTTGCTATGATTTTCTTTAAAAAGGCTAAAGAAAACATACATTCAAACACAAATCGGTGTCTTAATTAGTATTCACATATATTTTTCATGTTATATCCCTTTGCTTTATTTTCAATTGATGCAATGTACTTTGTTGAGGATTTTTCAAGTGTCTTCAGATTTTTTTCAATTTTTTCTGTATTAAAAATGAATCTTGTATCTTTTTCTGGTGTTATTATAGACTGTACTCGTGCTTAGAGACTCTACTTCTGTCCCGAGCTGCAGCGAGCATGACGTCACTGTCCTCTTGTACCGGTATAGCTCGGTTGGTAGAGCGGCCGTGCCAGCAACTTGAGGGTTGCAGGTTCGATCCCCGCTTCTGCCATCCTAGTCACTGCTGTTGTGTCCTTGGGCAAGATACTTTACCCACCTGCTCCCAGTGCCACCCACACTGGTTTAAATGTAACTTAGATATTGGGTTTCACAATGTAAAGCGCTTTGAGTCACTTGAGAAAAAGCGCTATATAAATGTAATTCACTTCACACTTCACTTCACTCTTAAAGCACCAGTAGAGTGGAAAAACAAGTTGCCTTTACATTGAAGCAATTATCATCTATATCTGATGTATGACACCGAAAGACTTACAAAGTTTGCGAGTAAATAGATATGATCAAAATAGTATCAATCACACAGAGATGCCCGAGCCATTTTGAGAGATAATGAGCTAGCCAGACACGTGATCGTGTGACGTAGAGGAACTACAGATCCCTTCCCCACCAACAACAATGAAAATCATGCAGACTATGTGGGAGCTAACAATGATTACTTTGAGAAAAATTATGAACCAGAACCTTATGTTGATGATCCTGAATATAAGTAGGATGAGCTACAAGTTTTAGAAGCTCTGCTAAACAGATCCAGCTTTAGTGAAACACTAAGTGTCATGTAGCAGTGTGGCTGAGTGCTAAACAACAACTATAATATAAACAAACGATGACGACTGATAGGACGTTAACATCTTTCCGTTCAAATGAAGAATCCATTTTAATCCAGACGAAGGGTTAAAAAAGTTGCTGCTGACAGTCACACTGTCTTCAGTTGTGTGTGTTTGTCTCCATCTCCAGGTTCAAGCTGAATGTCACAGATGAACAACTTCTAGATTCATGGCTAAATCCTCCTAATATCCAGACGAGAGTAAGGCTGAAACGACGCGTCGACATAGTCGACGTCATCGGTTACGTAAATACGTCGACGCCGTTTTTGTGCGTCGACGCGTCGCATATTTACGTCACACTACCGTCATGGCGAAGCGCAAAGCAGACGATCAAAGCAGACGATGCGAGCGAGGGGGAAAAAATCACACCAAAAGTCGTCAAAAGTGTGGGAGTATTTCAATACACAGCCTAATAATGTTATTGTATGCACACTGTGTCGAGCGTAAATGGCCTATCATAGCAGCACAACGGCTATGAACAAACATTTGAAAAGAAAACCATCAACCATCAACTAGTCAATCGTCCGCATGAGCATACGTTGTCATCATTACACAAAAACATGAATGTGTCATTTGTATCTGCTAGGGGTGTAACGGTACGTGTTTTGTATTGAACCGTTTCGGTACGGGGCTTTCGGTTTAAGCAATACTTTCACTTTTGTTGAAATGTTTACACTGTTGTTACAGAATATTTCGTTTTACACTTTTTTGTATTGGATGTTTATCTTTATTTTTGCACATTTTAAAGCAAAATAAGCAATACTTTTACTTTTGAAATGCTTATACTATTGCAGAATATTAAGATTTGCACTGGATGTTGACTTTTATATTTGCACATTAAAAAGCAAATAAGGTACTTTTAATTTTGTTAAAGGTTAAAAGTTTTAAATGTTTACATTGTTACAGAATATTTAGTCATGTTGTTGTCAATGTTGACTGAGTGGCCATACTTCTTTTTTTTTGTAAATAAAAGCCATGCCTTTTGAAAAAACTGGCCTTCATTTATTTTTTCATCTTCATTTTGAATAAAAAAATAATCGGTAAAAGGAAAAATAATCTATAGATGAATCGAAAAAAATAATCTATAGATTAACCGAAAAAAATAATCTATAGATTAATCGATAGAAAAATAATCATTAGCTGCAGCCTTAGACGAGAGTCATGATTTATAATTTAGAATAACGTTGACAAGTCAAACGCGATGCAGTGGTAGCAGAAGCAGCACACCGGCTCACTATGCAGCCAGCCAGTGCTATATAAGCTTCTTTACAGTTTTACGGCAGTTTGCATCCATATATGTTGCATTACTGTCATCTTCAGTTTCATTTTATAATTACATTAAAGTCTCTCTTTGAGTCATTTGCAGCATAAACTATAGTTAGCTCTCGGTTATCAATTATAAAAATAGTTTGTCTGCGTTAACACTAATAATAACAATATTATTAATATTTGGTGAACATTCAGGTCACGAGATATACTGTAAATAGAGTATTGTTTGCGGGTTTTGGATGGTTATTTAAAGAGCTTTGTGGGCAAAATAGAGAGCCCCTATGGACTCCATTGTTAGCTGACTTTTTATTTATTTACGACTTAGAATGCAAAAAAACAAAAAAAGTGTTCTTGTCTTACATAAGGATTTTGAATGATAACACATCTCTTTCAAATGTTTGCGAATTTCCAGTATGACTGACCTGATGATATGGTCAGAGTGCAGAAGCGTTAATAAAGTGACGTCAATCTCCAAATATCTTCGGCTCCGAAGTAGCCGAAGATATTTGGAGCGAAATGTTCAAAATGGCTGACAGAATTTGTGGCATTTTGTGATGCTTAAACGTTAATTTCACATACTTTGCGGATTCTAAATACAATTGGATATGGTCAATTGGATACGATGAAACACAATTAAGCATATTAAGTCATCTTGTTTTTCCATTCTATTTGTACATTCATATTTTTGTTGATCAATGTCCCCAGATATATATTAAAGTTACATCCACATGCTGACTATGCTCAAGTCAATCGCGTGTATTGTTTTGTCTTTTTTCGGCAGCCAAATATTCAGTGTATCATTAGTCAATAGTGTGCAAATAATAGGCTATATTTATCCATTCATACTGTAAAGACCTGCTGGTGTTAATGTTTTATGTTAGTGTGGTTTCGATTTGTTAGTTTTTCCCATGATCTCAATCACACCATCCGTGTGGATTGGCGGAGAATAAGGAAGTGTTGGTGTGTGTCCAGAGAAGCACGGAGACCAAAAAGTGTGTGCACGTGAAGTAAACATGTTGGAATTGGGCCGGTTGTTATCATAAAATTGGCAATAAAAGTTAAAAATAGCGTCAGACGTTGTGGGATTTGTTTTGGAGGCTACAATACAATTACTTTAATTAGGTTTCACGTAACTTTTTTTTAAGCTGGGGCGGCTATGATTTTGCTGTGGTGGTGTGCCATGTTCAGTTACATTACTGCGTGTGTACACAGGGCAATTAGTTGAGTTTGAATTTATTTTGTACATCCCTATAAAAAGGTAACACTGATCACATCTCGTGCTCACAATTACACAACATGTCTAGAAAGGAGTAGGAAGAAGCAGAGATTTTGTAATCCTACCTCTTCTACATATCACAACAATCAAAAATTTAATCATATGAGAAGTTGGGTGCTTCGTACGACGGCTACACAATAAATCAACATCGAAGTTTTAATTTGTGCGATAAATAACCACAAGAGGCTGACTTTTTTTTCCCCCTCCACTGTCACCGGCATTTGAGTGACAGACGTGTCCGGCAAATAGAATTTTTGAGCCTCGCGTTTTTCGTCTCTCGCTTCAAACAAGGAGAAAGATGTCTCACTCTGTGCATCGCGCTCAGGTGCATATTTAACAATAGAATTAACTGGACAAAGCGAGCCCTCCTTTCAGCCATTCACAATACTTGTGTCGGTGGGCGGAGAGCCACTCAGCGAGACTGCACAGCCGACTCGCCAGTGAGAAGTTCTGCAAAGTAACAAGAATTAGGAGGAAAAACATATGATTACAAAGCCAAATGTCCCGTTGTGGTGACATTTCAGCTTTATATTGGATGGGCAATATGAGCCCATCAACACGGACGAACAAGCGAGAACGCCGTTTTCACATGATGACAAACAAAAAGACTGGGAAAACTGGGAACTGGGGAAAAAATGCACTTATTTAAGTAAAAGTTTTGTTTGCAGAAATGAGTCCATTTCATAAGTTAATTACTTTCCAATGACAGTACAATGTTAAACAATTCTACAGTAATGAGAAATAAAAGTGCATATCCTTTTAATTGGTTACTTGCATTATTACATTACATTACTTGACAAACACTGTATACTTTTTATCGATTAATTCTTCAGTTCAAGAGCATGATGTTGACAAGTTTTGCATTAAGCCAATTATATTTGGAAGTAAATGCTTGCATATTGTTCTAATGTGTGGCACCTTGAGACCAAAATGTTGAAAAACAGTCTAAAAATAACATCTCTTCCTTCACTTGTAATTTTCACAATTTTATGCATTTTTATGTATAAAATATAAAAATCGCACATAGGTTTTTGTCTCAAAATTTGCCCACCCAAGCATCAAGTAGGCATTGTACACAGTATACTTACTGAAGTGTACCGGCAGAAGTATTCCACTTGAAACACCGCCTCAGTGAATTAAGATACAACATTGATCTCATAACACCAATACTACTATTTATACCACATAGACAAATGGAAGGGCAAACAATATTGTTTATGACCTTATCTTGCAGCAAAAATGTGTCAAGTTAAAAACAACAAGAGCACACGTGCCACACTAGAAACCACTCTATAGCACACATCCGCCACAAGTAAATGCTGTGCACTCAGTTACACAAAGTAAAAGCCTCTGTCGTTGACCTGCATGCAATGGAGGACACGCTCTGCATGTGTGTGTGTGTGTGTGTGTTTCAGGAGGGTAGACAGGATGACACCATTGCTAAAAATGTACCCTAATGCTCGATAGATCAACGTAAGTAACAAGAATAAAAGCACGTTTCACCACAATTATCAGACTAACTGGTGACATAAAAGAGCACTGAATCATTTCTGGTGTTTCTAGTGCGCCTGGGATCTTTTCAACCAAGACTTCTTTTTACTTTGGGACAGCTGGCACTTTGAAAAACAGTGAGAGTAGAAGATTTATGGCGGATCCAAAGTGCCAGAAGGTCGATTTAGAGGAGAGCGCAGCTCCGGGCAAAGGTGATGTCATCTCCTCGGACGGAGGCGGCTTGAGACGATAAGATTTAGTAAGCTAATGAAGAGGGTGTTAAAGAAGAGAGCGGCTTGTTCAGATCACACATGCTGCCATGGGAGGCTGGATGGGGCCGTGGGTGAGTCATCCCGCCACTGATGCCTTAATCCTTGTATCTGATCCAGAAGTGTGTTTGACCTGGATTGTCTCCACATGCGTGTCCGTCACAAAGAAAAAAACAGATTGTTTCAAATTGTTCAATCCTTGTTTACACAAAAGCAGAAAAGGCAAAACAATACAACACCAACAGGCAGGGGCTGAAGCTCATAGATAAACGCCGTCACCCTAAAACAGGTTGTATTCACTTGAAGTTACGTCTTGCTCATTAAATAGGCGAGACTCGAAGTGGTGGGCCGGCAAGCGTCTGTTGTCATAGCATACCGGCGGCATTATGCCTTTCTCAAAGAAAAATGTGTTGTTTTACGGAATAGAGTTTGCAGCGATCACGTTGTTAAAGGTTTGTTTGATATACTTTTGACATTTCCCATTTAAGCATTATCTTGATATTATTTGTATTTTAACTTGTTTCAAAGTTCTTGAAACGCATTTTGCGATGAATGTTTCGTAAAGCACCAACTCTAAGAGTCTAACTAAAAGAAATTAAATATGAGCAAAACCTTAAAGAGTCTAATTTTTTACCAAAGGCAACAATCACAAATGAAGCTTTCAGCACATACACAACAATCAGAGTTGTATTTTGATAAACGGGGAAAAACATGTGTACTCGTAAGGGCACAACAAAAACATGGCTGAAGACGCAAAGTTAAATCATGAAATGCAACCTTACCTGAGCAAAAAGGAAGCATGATTTAACCGGGAGAGTCTTGATACCAATGTCCTTGACCCAGCCACACACAAAGAAGTTGTAGACCTCCAAGCTTTTCCAAGTTTTGTGTAGAATGACGTTAAAAGCAGCAGACTCAACATGTCTGGGAACGCCACCGACTGTTAATCCTTGGGATGACTCGGCAAAATATTTTTTGGGATAAAGTATAGGGATGGATTCCATTGCATAGTTTGCATTTGATGCTTTTATTGGTGATATCTAAGCCCCTTGCATAGGCAGATAGTTCGCACTCTGTTTGCTGCACAGTACCCATGGTGGCCCACCACTTTCTTTACTTTCGCTCAAAGTCACGTGACCAAATACAACCTATACACTCAAGTAAAGTAACAATGATTTGTTGACGTTGTCAAAAAGCATGATTATTGTCGATAAGTGGAGGACGTCATCACTTGTGTTTTTCCGTACAGAATCGAACATGTGTGAAAACTAAACACGCCAAAGACAACTTGCTCAATTTGAAAAGCGGACCTTGCTTTTAAGGCAGAGAAGGCATGTCGAACACCAAGAGAACATGGTCAACGACTTTTCTTGGTAAGATAGTTAGCTTGTTGTCTAGCTAGCTAACAACTAAGACACAGAGTTGTACACACAATAGCTTTAACTAGCATTTTAGCCATTTCCAACTAAACTTTGTCTGTATACCTGTGAGCCGCTTTCTAGACACAAGATCATCACAAAATATATTTTCTTTGTGAGAAGATAGATTTGGTGTTTTGATGTTTGCTATTGCTGCTATTTCGTTTACATCAACTATTTTTAATCAATCAACTATTTTTAATCAGCACTCTGCCTACCCTTGCTTATAAATGACAACAAGGCTTTACTGTCAGAAATATACATAGAGCTACAGTTATATTCCTCTAAGGTTTTTTAATTTGGTCAAAAGTTTAATAGTTAATACTTTTGTAAGAGCCAAATTATCAACAATTTTCAATGTTTCCTAAAAATATATCTCAAGCTAAATTAGACCCACTGAAAAAGATTCATAATGTGATTGGTCGACTAATCGCTAAGCTAGTCGATGACTAGTCGACTATCAAAATAGTCATTAGCCCCAAAGTAAAGTAATGATTCTTGTTGAGAACACAAGAGTATTTCAACTCCTCAGTCCAAGTTATTGATGCGCTAACTTCACCAGCCTGGGGAACTTCACACTTTATATTCAACTTCCAGCACATTCTGAAATTATTCCTCTGATCAATGGTGTAGGAATATATTATCTTTGACCCCCTCCCCCATGTCCCTTTGTACTCAGTCTCTATTGGATATGAACGCTCTTTGTTTCACTGACTGCTCAGTAGGGGTTTCAAATGCTTTACCTTGTGCAATAACAACATATTCAATTGTCACACAGCAAGTTTAAGTATATTTGATCTATACATTAGTAAACAAAATTAGTCATTAACTCCTGGCCGCCACAATGAGTAGGAGAGCTTAATGATAATGTGATGTTAGTAACTGTTTCATTGTATCCTTGAGGGGAATGTGTATTATATCAGTGTGTGTTATTGTGGACAATTCAAACACTCAAACAGGGTCAGCTGAGTGTGGACCAAAAGGCTTCTCTTTAAAAGGGAAAACTGTACTTTTTTGACACTTGCACAGCCAATTTATACCCGGAATTTGGCGAGAACAACACGAAAAGACGCTTGGTTCCACCCCCCTTTTCTTCGTGAGGATTATGAGTCATTCTTCATCTAAATGGGAAAAGATGAACAACCCAGCAATCGGCATCCTAATGACAACGGACATTGTACAGTAAGTGAGGTTTCATTATGTTTGTTGGCTCTCATAAAGTCTGCAGTAAATAGAAATTGGTGATGTTGAAAAAAAAAAAAAAAGTGAATGTTGGCATGCGTTTTTGAAATTAATCAAATTATCCAAATATATAAATATCAAATATTATCAATGTTACTACATGACATATATACTTACATCATGTATATAAAACCTTAATGGAGGTGTTTGGATGTTTTTTTTAAGCGCTTTATAGTTACTACATTACATACAGTATATACTTACATCATGTATATAAAACCTTAATGAAGGTGTTTAAGCGCTTTATAGGCAGACTAGAGCAACTCCTATAGGATCCTATGTAAGTGAACTTTTGATTACATTTATTTCATATTTAGAATGCATTAAAAAAAAACATGTGTTTTTGTCTTACATAAGGATTGTGAATGATAGGCAAAATAAATAAATAAATGCAGTTCCCCTTTAAGGTAGCACGTTAATAAATAAATAAATAGTTAAATTGGAGCAAGAAAATTTACTTTCTGCTAAAAATATCCCCCGTTTGGCCTTCTCTATTTCCTCCGCCCAGCGCAGGAAGACTTATTGCTTGCTGGCTAAGGTGCAATCAATCCTGACTGACAGTGTGGCGAGCCATCACATTTCCTCCTTCATTCATTTGCGCTGTGCAAGTGAGCGATGACATCATCTCTGGTCAGAAGCATTACCTCACTTGCCCCTAATCGCACCAAGCCCCCCTCCTTATCCCTTTACGCTCGCCGGCGTGACTCACGCTGCTTTGACTTGTCCTGACCTCTCAAAACGCACATAAACAAGTACACAAGTGAATCCTGCTTGGGTTTCTGCAGACAAAGCGGTTTGTGCAACAACAACAAAAAAAAAGAAGACACACATGCAGCAGGTGACTGGCTGCCTCCTCCCACGGCGTGTCGGGGGCCAGCCAATGGCACGGCGGCAGACCCCTCCCCGCCAAGACTCTAATCACCGAGCAGACTCCCTGCGCACCACAACACCATCACACGGCTAGCAGGCGTGCAACATGCCACCAGGGCAGGGGTAGCAGAGCCAGGTTAAAAAAAATGGCTTGAAAACTACCCACACACACTCCGGGGATCATAACAAGTGACGTCACATCAGGTTCATAACTGACAAGCATCCTTCCTTACGCATCACACCAGGTTCATAACTGACAAGCGTCCTTCCTTACTGCCAAATGAAAACGAACAAGTGAAATACAGAAGACCCACAAACACAACAAGTTGACTGGCTAAAAAAGGACAGAACTGTCACGCCGTTTCCAGGATGACTGCCCTCGAAAAGTTGAACACACTCAGTTTCTCTTAGCTTTCAAAACATTTCCCCCCCATACGAAATAGAGACACAAAACAGTAAAATTCAGATTTGCAAGCAATGTTTCACCTAAAGAGATTATGTAATAAGAAATAATTTGTGCAGGGTCTAAAAACGATCTCACTCCAAGTTTTTTATTACCGATTATAGCAGTCATGTAGGCCGATAAGCCATAATTGGACCCGACATTCATTTGCAGTAAAATGTAGCTAAACATGGATAATATACGTCAGTAAATAGCAGGTCAAGTCTTTTCCACTTCATAGCCGTTACTAACACATATGTTCACTTCTTGTTCTCAATTTGTAACACAATTTACATCAATGATTTCTAAATGGTGTGATTGATATGAAATTAAAGATTTATAAATATGGCAAACATTTGAATACAAGTAATTATGGGATGCTTCATGTAGCCTGTAAGTGCAGGGTTTCCCTTTAATGTAACTAACTGATCGTGGCGCACCACCACAGCAAAATCATAGCCGCCACACTTTGAATATAAGGGTTTTTTGACATCAAAACAAATGTAAAAAATTGTATTGTAGTCCCCAGAAAAAGTCACACAAAGTCAGACACTATTTTTACCTTTTATTGCTAAAGGTAAAAATATAAATATACCCTTATGCTGACAACCAGTCCAATTTCAATAGGTTTTACCCCCCGTAAAAACACGTTTGTCTCTGTGCTTCCCCAGACACACAACAACACTTCCTCATTTTCTGCCAATCCGCTTTCAGGCATGGTGTGTTTGCAATTGTAAGAACAACGAAAATCAAATCAAAACCACACGAGCATGAAACATGACCACCACCATGGTCGTTTCACAATGAATGAATAGATACATACATGCATACATACTGTACATACATCCATACAATGTATATATACAAAACCCAAAACTAGTGAAGTTGGCACGTTGTGTAAATCGTAAAAAAAAAACAGAATACAATGATTTGCAAATCCTTTAACCTATATTCAATTGAATAGACTGCAAAGACCAGATAATTAACGTTCGAACTGGAAAACTGAATTTTTTGCAAATATTACCTCATTTGGAATTTGATGCTTGCAACATGTTTCAAAAAAGCTTGTACAAGTGGCAAAAAAGACTAAGAAAGTTGAGGAATGCTCATCAAACACTTATTTGAAACATCCCACAGGTGAACAGGCTAATTGGGAACAGGTGGGTGCCAAGATTGGGTATAAAAGCAGCTTCCATGAAATGCTCAGTCATTCACAAACAATGATGGGGCGAGGGTCACCACTTTGTCAACAAATGTGTGAGCAAATTGTTGAACAGTTTAAGAACAACATTTGTGACCCGTGCTGGCAAAATGAGTCGGAATACGCACAGGCTAATTTTGACCTACAGGCAAATAAGTGAAAAAAATGTATCTTGGTTGAAATTGAGATTTTCACAAAAATGAGTCCATAAAGCCACAATCTAGCGATCACAATCATCGAAATAGCAAGAAAACATCTTAAATCACCTTTATTTGAAGGTTTTGTACGAGGTATGTCTTCAGAAATTAGTCCTTTGTGTTAAAATTCCTTGAGAAAATCAAGTGTTTTCAACGCTCACTCGCGGCAATAAGGGGGAATCCCCCTAGCCATATTTGGTATCATTGTGACGCCAAGTTTACTTACTTTCTAAAAATGAGCATGGAATTCCTGATGACGCCATTCTGAACCAATATAATTCGAGTTTTTAAACCTGTCCCGACGTAAACAAATCCGGCTTGTTGCTAACCGGTCGCTGTGAGGCGTACCCTCATTGGTTGAATCACCCCGCGCGGTGCATTGTGGTATCATGGCAGCGCCCTGATGAAAAACAACACACAGTAATTCGAGCGGAATATTTGGTGAAAAAAGGTGATTTTCGAACATTTAATTATTATTTTTGTGGATAAGTTAGACTGTTTTACATTCCGTAATGGATTTAGAAGGTGGAGAGGGTACACAGGCGGTTGCAAGTGCGCTAAATTCACTGCAGTCGGCGAATCTTCTTAGTGCTGCTGGTCAGGAATATTACGGACAGCTGACCAGCTGACAAACTGACCAGTGAACAAAAAAACTGTGACATAACAGTGTTGAAATTTTTGTACATAACCGTTTTCAATAGAGTTGAATATATATTTTTCCTTTAGACATGGGATTTGACTTTAATTGTACCAATTTTGGTGTTGCTACAAGGACTTTTAAGGTATGGTTGCTATGGAGTTCTGTTTTGGAACATTCTGTTCTGGAACAGTAAACTTTAAGCTGTTTTTTCTCAAAACGGACCCTCAAACTTGGTCGACTTCAATCGGATGTAACTCGGTCATTTTCTGTCCGATTCCAACAAACCATATATCATTTTGAAGGTCTTTAGATGGAGAATGTGTAAATAACAATAACTCAGTTTTTAAAATTTCCTCATTGTGACTCATTTTGCCAGCACAGGTCACATTTCTCAACAAGCTATTGCAAGGAATTTATGGATTTCACTATCTTAGGTCTGTAATATCATCAAAAGGTTCAGAGAATCTGGAAAAATCCCAGCACATAAGCGATGATATTACAGACCTTCGATCCCTCAGACGGTACTGCATCAAAAAGCGACAGGCCAAAAGTTTGGACAGACCCTCTCATTCAACGGGTTTTCTTTATTTTCATGACTACCGTATTTACATTGTAGATTGTCGCTGAGGGCATGAAAACTATGAAGGAACACATGTGGAGTTATGTACTTAACAAAAAAAGGTGAAATAACTGAAAACATGTTTTATATTGTAGTTTCTTCAAAATAGCCACCCTTTGCTCTGATTACTGCTTTGCACACTCTTGGCATTCTCTCGATGAGCTTCAAGAGGTAGTCACCTGAAATGGTTTTCACTTCACAGGTGTCATAGTTTTGATGCCTTCAGTGACAATCTACAATGTAAATAGTCTTGAAAATAAAGAAAACGCATTGAAATGAGAAGGTGTGTCCAAACGTTTGGCTTGTACCGATAGATATATATACAGGTATATATATAGCACGCACGCACGCACACACGCACGCACGCACGCACGCACGCACGCACGCACGCACGCACGCACGCACGCACGCACGCACGCAATTATTTGCTCACTGTTGATTAGTGATGTAAAGAAAATTTGGCAGCTAAAAAAAGACTATGATCACCGAAAACAGCAGACATCTAGGGCCAGAAGTAGAGTCTCTAAACACGGATACATTTTATAATAACACCAGAAAGAGATGCTAGATTTGTTGCTAGTAATTTTTAAATAAAAAGTCACTAAATATCTACACATACTTAACAAAGTACTTTATACAATAAGCAGAAACAATTTAAATCATGGCAAAACAATATGTAAAATATATGGTAATACTAACGAATAAAAACACATATTTGGTTTAAACATATGTTTAAATTTTTGGAGCCTTTTTAAAGAAAATCTTACCATTATAGCAAATGTATGTTATTTATTTATTGTACCACCAAAACTCAACCCTTAATATAGTTTTAAAAATGTATACAAATTAGTAACGAATAAACCACAAGTAAAATGATAATAGTAACAACAATAAATCTAATTAACAACAGCAATATAATAAACACATCTTTTTTTTCTCCATTTCAATTGTTTTTAATTCATTTGTTTACCTTTTACATTTATTTTACCACCATAGTGTCTGCTTGCAAACATCCTCACATTCATTATTTTTTTCCCTGTATTTACCCAGGCATCCATCCATCCATCCATCTTCAACCGCTTATCCGGAATCGGGTCGCGGGGACAACAGCTCCAGCAGAGACCCTCAGACTTCCCTCTCCAGAGCAACATTTGCGACTTCCTCCTGGGGAATCCCGAAGTGTTCCCAGGCCAGAGAGGAGATATAATCCCCCCATCTGGTCCTTGGCCTGCCGCGGGGTCTCCTCCCAGTGGGACGTGCAACAAGGACCTCCCTAGGGAGACGCTCGTGAGGCATCCGCACGAGATGCCCAAACCATCTAAGCTGGCTCCTTTCCAAGCGAAGGAGCAGCGGCTCTACTCAGAGTCTCTCTCGGGTGACTGAACTTCTCACCCTATCTCTAAGGGAGATGCCAGCCACCCTTCTGAGGAAACTCATTTCGGCCGTTTGTATCCGCGATCTTATTGTTTCGGTCATTACCCACACTTCATGACCATAGGTGAGAGTAGGAATGTAGATAGCTCGGTAGACCGAGAGCTTTGCCTTCTGGCTCAGCTCTTGTTTCGTCACAACAGTGCGGCAGAGAGACTGCAATACTGCCCCAGCTGCTCCGATTCTCCGGCTGATTTCCTTCTCCATCTTTCCCTCACTCGTGAACAAGAACCCGAGATACTTAAACTCCTCCACCTGGGATAGAGTCTTGTTCCCTACCCGGACTGTACAAACCATCGGTTTCCTGCTGAGAACCATGGCCTCAGATTTGGAGATGCTGATCCTCATTCCAGCCGCTGAACACTCGGCTGCGAACCGATCCAGTGAGAGCTGAAGGTCACGAACTGAAGGTGCCATCAGGACCACATCATCTGCAAACAGCAGTGATGCAACCCTTAGCCCCCCGAGACGTATACCCTCTCCGCCATGGCCACGACTGCGCCTAGAAATCCTGTCCATGAAAATCACAAACAGGATAGGTGACAGAGCGCAGCCCTGGCGGAGACCAACCCCCACTGGAAACGGATCCGACTTACATCCAAGCACCCGGACACAACTCTCGCTTTGGTTGTACAGAGATTGGATGGCCCTCAACAGGGTTCCCCTCACGCCGTACTCCCTAAGCACCTCCCACAAGATCTCCCGGGGGACCCGGTCATACGCCTTCTCCAAATCCACAAAGCACATGTAGACTGGATAGGCATACTCCCAGGCCTTCTCCAGGACTCCCGCAAGAGTAAAGAGCTGGTCAGTTGTTCCACGACCAGGACGGAATCCACATTGCTCCTCTTGAATCTGAGGTTCGACCATTGGCCGGACCCTCCTTTCCAGTACCTTGGCGTAAACTTTCCCAGGGAGGCTGAGTAGTGTGATGCCCCTGTAATTAGCACACACCCTCTGGTCCCCCTTTTTGAAAAGGGGAACCACCACCCCAGTCTGCCACTCCCTCGGCACTGTCCCAGACTTCCACGCAATGTTGAAAAGGTGTATCAACCAAGACAGCTCATCAACACCCAGAGCCTTCAGCATTTCTGGACGGATCTCGTCAACCCCCGGAGCTTTGCCACTGTGGAGTTGTCTAACTACCTCAGTGACTTCACTCCGAGAGATCGACGTCGATCTCCCATCATCCTCAGGCCCTGCTCCTATCAGGGAGGGTGTATCTGATGTATTTGGGTTCAGGAGTTCCTCAAAGTGCTCTTTCCAACGCCCTACGACTTCCTCACTTGAAGTCAGCAAAGTCCCATCCTTGCCGTACACAGCTTGGATGGTTCCCTGCTTCCCCCTCCTGAGGTGCCGTATGGTCTTCCAGAACAGCTTTGGTGCCGCCCGATAGTCCTTCTCCATGGATTCCCCGAACTGCTCCCACACCCTCTGCTTAGCCTTAACCACAACCACGGCCGCTGCCCTTCGGGCCCGTCTGTACCTTGCAACTGCCTCCGGAGTCCCCCGGGATAACATACCCCGGTAGGACTCCTTCTTCAGTCGGACGGCTTCCCTGACCACCACTGTCCACCAGGGTGTTCGAGGGTTACCGCCCCTTGAGGCACCTAAGACCTTCTGGCCACAGCTCGCAGCTGCAGCTTTAGCAATAGAGGCTTTGAACATTGCCCATTCCTGTTCAATGTCCCCAACCTCCACAGGGATGGCAGAGAAGTCCCGCCGGAGGTGGGAGTTGAAGTCCTTCCGGACAGAGGACTCCTCCAAACGTTCCCAGTTCACCCGCACTACACGTTTGGGTTTGCCAGGTCTGTCCAGAGGTCTCCCCCGCCATCTAACCCAACTCACCACCAGATGGTGATCAGTTGACAGTTCCGCCCCTCTCTTTACCCGAGTGTCCAAAACATACGGCCTCAGATCAGCTGATACGATTACAAAATCGATCATTGATCTTTGGCCTAGGGTGCTCTGGTACCAGGTACACCTATGAGCATCCTTATGCTTGAACATGGTGTTTTTACCCAGGCAAAAACACATAAAGATTTTTTTTTTTTTTACAAGAGTGACCTGGCTAAGAGGGCAGCAAAAAACAGGTTTCATCAATACAAAGAACAAGAAAAAACACACTATAGTTAAAATCACAACTTACTTACAGCATAAAAATAAATACAGGTAAAAAAAATAAAGTGATTCAATTAAAACAAATTTAAAAGCATGTACAGCGCCCAATATAAACAGCTTCTCTGTATTTTAAAATGGCCTGAAATTCCCCCAAAGGGATCAGGTTCGAGCCTACTTGCCAACCCTCCCGAATTTTCCGTGAGACTCCCGAATTTCAGCGGCTCTCCCGAAAACCTCCCGGGACAAATATTCTCCCGAAAATCTCCCAATGTCCAGCTGGAGCTGGAGGCCACGCCCCCTCCAGCTCCATGCGGACCTGAGTGACGAGTCGACAGCCTGTTTTCACGTCCGCTTTCCAACGATATAAACAGCGTGCCTGCCCAATCACGTTATAACATCTACGGCTTTTAGAGAGTGCAGTGCACAACTGCGCACACAACAAGGAGATGAAGCAGAAGAACGAGGAAGATACAGCCATGGCGACGCCGACGTCGAGTAAGATGAAGATATACGCTTGTAAGTTCCAAAACGAATGGAAACAAGAATTTCAGTTTATCCAGGACAGTTTGAAGGGGGGGGGGGGGTATGCGGCCTGTAAATTTTGTAGAACAGACTTCTCCATTGAACACGGTGGCCGAACGGATATACTCAGTCATGAACGGTCAGCTAAGCACAAGGTGGCGGCAGCGCAGCCTAGTATTATGGGCCACCTCGCTAAATGGAGACCCGAGGGTGTAACTTATGCCGAGACAAAGATGGCTATGCTGATAGCTGGAAGCAACATCCCGTTCTCATTTGCGGAAGTCTTCAACAAATCCGTGAAGGATACGTTCCCGGATTCAGAGATTGTTCGCCAGTACGCAAATGGCAGAACAAAGGCTACTCAAATAGTGAAAGGTAAGTGTTGTTTTTTTTTTTTTAGTAAGCAGCAAGCTGTGCTTCTGGCTGCAAAGCATTGCACTTTCAAGTACAACAATGAGTAGATGAGTGTTATGTGTGTGTAAATGTGTAAATAAATGAACACTGAAATTCAAGTATTTCTTTTATTTACCGGTATATATATATATATATATATATATATATATATATATATATATATATATATATATATATATATATATATATGAAATACTTGACTTTTGGTGAATTCTAGCTGTAAATATACTCCTCCCAACCACGCCCCCGCCCCCACCCCCGACCACGCCCCCCACCATCTCCCGAATTCGGAGGTCTCAAGGTTGGCAAGTATGGGTTCAGGTAGCCTCAGATCCTTTTGGAATTCATTCCATGACCAAGGAGCAGCAAATCTGAACGCTTTTTTTTTTTTTTTTTTACCAAGACTTGTCCCATTTATTGGTGCGACTCATCTTTGGACATTTTTGACCAGTATTTTAGGTCAAAAGCTAAACCATTTTGTATATGTATCAAATAAGTACATTATGCTTGTGCAGGGTACTTTTTTGGAACCTTTATTTTGTTAGCACAGTCAGACTGGATGTGGTGCATCGCGCTAATATTGTGAAGGGGGAAGTGTGTCAAGCAGTACTCAGCTTGACGAGTAAAGAGGCGATTCATTTGAGGCTTTTAAGTTTAAGTTGCGACCCCTGTTTGCACATTGATCTTACATGGATGATGTCGTTCACAACAGCACAAGCAGATAAGATGTGTTGTGGGCATTTGCATTTGTCTTGTTAGCTTTAGCTTCGCAGTTTAGTCGCAGTTTCAAGTGACCGTCTTGACATTGTTTAGTTGTGTGTTTTTCGGAGATAAATGAGGGTTATCGGACACATTATTTTCTCAAACAATGACAACATTTCACTTACATTTATGTCAATTACCCTAATATTCTGCGTTTAACAGCAAATTCTGTCCGTGGTTACATGAATGCAGAAATCATATGCCTTACTTCTTTTGTTGAGTTGAGTGATTAGGCATACTAGCGTTATTGCAAGTAAAAATTAGCAACCACAGTGACATCCCAAACTTCTTGTAGACTAATTCGCTCCTCACTTGTTTTACAGTCACAAGCTCCGAAATTTGCACGACCTATTCATTGTTTTTTTCAATTGTTATATTTTCATAATTGTGAGAAGCCATAAACAAGATCGAAATTTGATTCATTGCTTGGCCCTGATAGATGTTCTATCTGCTGATGTATTTCTGTTGCAGAAAACAAAACAAACACGTCAAAATGTCAAATATCGGCGCAGCTGATAATTGGTTGATCCCTAATTCTAAGAAGTCCTATGAAAATTAATTTTTAATTACAAATTATTATGCTAACTTGTTTTGTCACCTATACCTCAAGACTTAGATACGGATGTTTACTTCTGATAGCCTGGCATAGATTGAACTCGATTGGATTGACCTCCCTGGCTAAGTGGCTTAAAGCAATGATGACTTGAAATGAGAAGGTTTCTAATTCAGACGTTCACGTTGTTGAGGTGGCAGAAATCATCCCTCTGGTGTGATTTTATTCTCATGCTGGGATGAAACAGAATCGCCGTGAAATCCTCTTTCCAATCCTCACATGATCATTTCAGGACTGTAGCAGCCTGTCCAAGCGGGAAGGCGTTTATGTTCTTATATATCTTGTTCTCGGAGAAGACGGGGGCGAGAACAGACACGTTAAAATGAACAATGCCGGAACGTATTTTTGTCAGTTATATGCAGTATATATTTGGAATGTTTTTGTGGAGTAGTGCAAGTGTTCTGCACGTGTCAGCCTGCAACTACATGAAAACAACACGCTGATATCTTTATATTCAAGGTCACATTTACATTAGACGACACGTGAAAATATGATGGTGCTCGGAGGGTCCTGTAGGGGGATTGACACGTCACAATCTCAAGAGGAGCAGAGAGAGAAAGTAAAAGGTCCCTTGACTTCCAAGTTGGCGTTTCACATCTCGAGCAACACAGGAGTCTCGAGCAGCGGCTTCTGATGGTTGGAAGGCTTTCATTCTAAATTTATCACCGCTGACTTTACAGGAGAAGCTCGTGAGACCTGCTCAAAGCTCAACACAAGTGCTAAGTGGGATTTATTATAATACTTAATCGCAATTTATTAATTGTGATTATGTATTTATTTAAATCGAGGTGAGAAAAAGAGAAAAATGGTTTGGTTGAATTCTGATCAAAATGATCAGCAAAAGGATGTTTTGGTTTACATACAGTCTCGGTTTTAGTACGATTAAACACACCGTGACTTTGTTTCAGTGCCTTTTTATTGACCAACCCTAAATAACCCATGGAGTATGGAGTAGGCGGAATTAGTGTTGCTAACTTAACAACTTAGTCACGACATTCACGAGTTATCTGACCCCTCCGATAGATCTAGATTAACGACGAACATGAAAGCACAACAGAAAACGACAAAAAAGAAGCAACAGTCATTTGTAATTATAATATGCCTGTCAAAGTTAAGGCATGTGATTCATCACAAAGAACGATCACTTTAATCATGTATGAATGCGGATTCATCGCATCATTTGTTTTGAACGCACATCCACCTTTACAGATGGTAACATAAAAGGTGGCAAGGTGGCAAATTTCACTTCCAAATACTCCCTGATGGGACTTTAGGTCAAATTGGTACCAAGCTTTGAGCAAATAAAGGACGTGCATTTGAGTCAAACATTTTTAAAATGTTCCTGTGTGACATTCTGACAATAAAACTCTAAAAAGGTATTTTTTATAGTTAATCTAAATGATTCAATCAAGTAATTTACTGGGATTATTCAGGATTTATCAAAAGTATAGAAATTTGATTCATCTAAATTGAATCATTTGACCGTATTCATTTCTAAACGTATGTGTTGCTTTTTTACAGTTTTTTCCATCACGTTACACAAACGCATCATGGATATTAATGCAAATTAAACAATTATGCCATTGCATCATCGCGCCTCAACCACCACAGATAGATTGCTGTCCTGCAAGTACGTTACATGGCAATGCTAACGGTCCCGCAGTTTGACTGTCAAAATTAAAATAAATAAGTTAACTAGGGCTGCAACTAACGACTATTTTGACAGTCAACTAGTCATCGACATGCTCGTCGACTAGTTGGATTATAAAGTGTACACATATTTAACTTCTAAAGTTATTTTAGGCATGTGCTTACAAACAACACAGGTGACTAATTCATTCATAAATATTGATTTGTACTGTAATTGTGCTGCTCATTCAGCTGTATGAAAATTTAAATGACTAATAAAATGTTGTCTATTTAAAAAAAAGGAACAATTAACCTTGTTTATGGATTTAAAAAAAAGTAGTTAAAATAGCAGCAATAAAAAAAAAAAAAACAACACCAAATCTAATTTCTTCAAAAAGAGAAGACGCATTTTGTGATGTTTAAAAAGTTGCAGACTGATATATTGACTATTGATTAACTCCGGTAGTTTTAGCACTAATGGACTCAATGCGTAAGTATGTGTCATTGATTAATTCTCAACAAGTTATCTATTTGATGTATTGTATGTTTAATCTTAGGTGTGTGTGTGTTTGGTATTGTGCCTTTTTTTAATTGCATTGCAAATTGACGCTGCTTTAAAACGTACTTGAATTGATGTCGACAAAGTTTAGCGGGCTGACTTTGGCTAAATTGATAGTTAAAGCTCATTTCCACACAACTTCCATTAACACATGTTAGCTAGCAAGGTACAAGCCAACACTCTTAGCGAGTTGAGACTGAATCCTCCCTTCGGACGTCCGTTTCCGCTTTAGATGCTGGTGTGTCAGATGTACAGCCATAAAAAAACAAGGTATTAAAGTTTTGAGCAAAAAACAGGAGGAAACGTTTTCACTAGCAATGTTTTTGTGAGTGGGTCCACTTCCACCCGTAAAAACATTAGTCATGACATCACGACTATTGTCGACAAATATGATTGTCAACGACACATTTGATTGTCGACTAATGGTTGCACTCCTAATGCTAACGCACAATAATTCTCCACTTGTATTATTTCCGACTTAAAGCTATAATAACGCTTTAACTTGCCTCGCCCTAAAAATAACTAATCCAGCTCATACCAGATTCTGGATCTCTTTGGTTGGGGCGCCAGGCTCAGTGGTGGGGTAGAGCTTGACAAGATGCAAAGGGTTAGTGTGGAAAGAAACGCAAGACATTTCCTCCATTATTGTCCTTGTTTTCATACTATGTTGAGTACGCACACGCACACGCGGGTTGTACGGTATACTGGTACTAGTACCGTATTTCCTCGAATTAGCGCCCGGGCGGTAATTAATTTCAATTTAAAACCTCTTCTCACTCCGGCGCTTACCAAAGGCATGCGGTAAATTTAGGTATGCGCTTATAAATTTGAGTGTGATGTAAGGATACCATCATGACATCGCTTAATGCCGCAATAACATTTAAAGCACAATGAATCATCCCGGGAGTTCTTTTTGTTTGGGTCTGAAAAGGCAATTATAAAGTGACACTTTATTTTTACAAGGGGTCATTCAACAATTACGTACACATTTTTCTGTATGTAAAAATGCATGAAAAACAAATTGAAAATAAAACATGCTACTTTAATTCTTAACTACGATTGTAACAACAAACATTATCAATCAATGTAAACAACATCCGTGAGGCCAGAGAGAAAATATCATTTGAACTTGAACAAACTGAAAATGTTCCTGTCGGCATTACTGACAGATGCTTCCCCCACTGCACCTTGATGGACATCTACTACGGTAGTTGTACTACATCCTGTGGAGATCCATCAGTTGTTAAGACCTCTTCATCTTCAGCGTCGTCCATTTCTCCGTCACCTTGTCCGACATGTACGTCCAAAACTACAGCACCGTCGTTTGAAATAATTTCGTCTGTGTCCGCTTCCTAATCACTCTCATCACTTTTTACGGCTATGTCTTGGTCGTCATCTGTGTCATCTTGTCTCAGGGGCTGATTGAGGAGGCCGTGTATATGAATACATATGTATTATTTTGCGAAACGAGTTTGACCCGGCGGTAATTCTAGGCATACGCTAATTATTTTGCGAAACGAGTTTGACCCGGCGGTAATTCTAGGCATGCGCTAATTATTTTGCGAAACGAGTTTGACCCGGTGGTAAATCGAGGCATGCGCATACTATATACCCGGCAGCAATTCAAGGAAATACGGTATATTACCGCGGTACTAATGAATCAAAAACGGTACTCAATCAATCAATCAATGTTTATTTATATAGCCCTAAATCACAAGTGTCTCAAAGGGCTGTACAAGCCACAGCGACATCCTCGGTACAGAGCCCACTTGTCCTTAATACTCTGAAAAGTACCAGTTCCTCTCAGGAAGAGGTGCTTTAAGACATGGCTAGCCAGCTAGCGGCTAACGTCCGTCCACAGTCGGCAGTGTTTAACAACTTCTAAACACTAACCCTGGCCTCCATGGCAACAAATAAAGTAAGTTTCTTACAAGTCTCATTAACACTGGAGGAAGAAAAATAGCTAAACATGCTTCAGTACACATCGTAGCTCACCGCCGTCACCGCTAATGACGCCGTTCCTGAATGTAAACAAATGCCATGGGTGGATCTACACCTTACATTCACTGTAATAATATCAAGTACATGAGCGTATCTAGTCGATACTATTTGAATTGGGGGTTGAATCACCAAAAAGTATTCCCGGGTGCGGCCACCGCTGCTGCTCACTGCTCCCCTCACCTCCCAGGGGGTGAGGGTGATGGGTCAAATGCAGAGGATAATCTCACCACACCTAGTGTGTGAGTGACAATTATTGGTACTTTTACTATGATAACATCGATATTTTTTATCATCACAAAATATTTTTTTCTTTTTTAAAAATGTATATTGTGTTTACAAAGTCAGTAAATACGTCCCTGGACACATGAGGACTTTGAAAATGACCAATGTATGATCCTGTAACTACTTTGTATCGGATCGCTACCTAAATTTGTGGTATCATCCAAAACTAATGTAAAGTATCAAACAACAGAAGAATAAGTGATTATTACATTTTAACAGAAGAATAGATAGAACATGTTAAAACAGAAAGTAAGCAGATATTAACAAGAAATGAACAAGTAGATTAATATTTCATTTTCTAGCACTTGTCCTTAATAATGTTGACAAAATAATATGTTTCTGCAAATGTCACCAGACTAATTAGGAGTCTTTGTTTGTTTACTTACTACTAAAAGACTAGTTGTTTAGTATGTTCACTATTTTATTCAAGGACAAAATTGTTCTTCCATTGCAATAAGAAACATATGTTTAAAGTACCGTAAGATTTTTTGTTAAAAAAAAGCCAATAATGACATTTTTTTAAAGGTCCCCTTTATTTAGAGAAGTATCGAAATACATTTTGGTACCTGTACAAAAATATTGGCATCGGGACAACCCTAACACACACACACACACACACACACACACACACACACACACACACACACACACACACACACACACACACACACACACACACACACACACACACACACACACACACACACACACACACACACACACACACACACACACACACACACACACACACACACACACACACACACACACACACACACACACACACACACACACACACACACACACACACACACACACACACACACACACACATATTCCTCAATAAAATAAACAGCTCTAATAATGATTTATATTAAGGCTGAAACGACGTGTCGACATAGTCATCGGTTACGTAAATACGTCGACGCCGTTTTTGTGCGTCGACGCGTCGCATATTTACGTCACACTACCGTCATGGCGAAGCGCAAAGCAGACGATCAAAGCAGACGATGCGAGCGAGGGGGAAAAATCACGCCAAAAGTCGTCAAAAGTGTGGAAGTATTTCAATACACAGCCTAATAATGTTGTTGTATGCACACTGTGTCGAGCGGCTATGAACGAACATTTGAAAAGAAAACCATCAACCATCAACTAGTCAATCGTCCGCGTGAGCATACGTTGTCATCATTACACAAAAACATGAATGTGTCATTTGTATCTGCTAGGGGTGTAACGGTATGTGTTTTGTATTGAACCGTTTCGGTACGGGGCTTTCGGTTCGGTACGGGGGTGTACCGAACGAGTTTCTAAGCTAAAGCTAACTTTAGCTGCTAAAGTCTTAACAAGCTACTTCGCTCCTTCTGCCTCTGTCTCAGCACGCAGCATTGTCCCACCCACACAACCATCTGATTGGTACACACGAAGCATTATCAGCCAATCAGCAGTGCGTATTCAGAGCGTTACCAGTCAATCAGCAGTGTGTATTCAGAGCGCATGTAGTCAGCGCTTCAGCGTCGAGCAGATAGGTGTTTAGCAGGTGAGCATCAGGCAGCGGACTCTCCCCAAATGATAATAAACACCTCCCAGTCAACTACTATAACATCACTATGAGCCCGTTGACCTTCTAGAAACTTAAACTGCAGCTCAGCTCACTCGCAGTCCTGGCTTGAGGTGAAGGCTAATTACCTCTCAGTTCCAGCCACATCGACCCCTTCTGAGCGCCTATTTTCAGCTGCTGGGAATATTGTAAACAAGAAAAGAACCAGAGCATGTAGACATGCTAACCTTTCTTCATTACAACTGTTAGTCACTCACTGGAATGAGTAGAATTGGTTATTGTGTACTGTGTTGGACTGGATGTTTATTTTGCACATTTTAAAAGCAATACTTAATGTTTACAGTGCTCCAGAATATTTAGATTGGCACTTTTTTGTATTGGATGTTTATCTTTATTTTTGCACATTTTAGCAAATAAGCAATACTTTCACTTTTGTTGAAATGTTTACACTGTTGTTACAGAATATTTCGTTTTACACTTTTTTGTATTGGATGTTTATCTTTATTTTTGCACATTTTAAAGCAAAATAAGCAATACTTTTACTTTTGAAATGCTTATACTATTGCAGAATATTAAGATTTGCACTGGATGTTGACTTTTATATTTGCACATTAAAAAGCAAATAAGCTACTTTTAATTTTGTTAAAGGTTAAAAGTTTTAAATGTTTACATTGTTACAGAATATTTAGTCATGTTGTTGTCAATGTTGACTGAGTGGCCATACTTCTTTTTTTTTGTAAATAAAAGCCATGCCTTTTGAAAAAACTGGCCTACATTTATTTTTTCATCTTCATTTTGAATAAAAAAATAATCGGTAAAAAATAATCTATAGATTAATCGGGGGGAAAAAATTATCTATAGATTAACCGATTAATCGAAAAAATAATCTATAGATTAATCGATAGAAAAATAATCGTTAGCTCCAGCCTTAATTTATATTACTTCAAAGAAAACTGTTTATTTTTAACAAAATTCTACCAAAACTTTATGAAATGTTTGGGTAGAATTTTGAACAAGAGAAGTATCCAACACTTATCTTTTTTAAAGTAAAGCTGTACAACAGATATGATCATCAACAATATAATTTGTGTCTGGACGGGACAGATAAAAAAAAATCATGTTTGTTTTCAATTGATGAAGAATCGTTACAAATAAGAATTTTGATTCATTTTAAGTTTGATTTTTCTAGCATGTCTGCCCTATGGTGTCCTGTGGACTGGACCATTGCATGCAAAGATATCTCCAGAGAAAGACAGACATTAAACGGATCTCTGCCACCATTCAGACCCTCGTTATTGCGACGGGCCGGCTCCCCTGAGGAGGAACCCTCACATTGAGCGAGTCCACATCAAAAAGGTGTGTGTTATGTATGAAGTGTCGGGCAGCTGAGGGAACTCTTGTTCATTTATTGTGGGATTGTGAATACAGCTGAGATAGGCTCCAGCACCCCCCGCGACCCCGAAAAGGACAAACGGTAGAAAATGCATGGATGGATGGATGTCAGAGAATAAAAGAGTTATGGTTGAAAACAACAAAAGAAACAATCACATCCATAAATATAAACATCCCAATGACACTGCAAACTTGTATTCTTGGTGATCTGCATCCATTTAGTAACGTGTCATCCAAGAGTAAAAATGCATTTCTTTCAATATGCATCATAACAAAAATGGTAATGTTAAAAAATGAATAGATGTTGATAGTCCGACTCATACTGACTGGTATACACATAATACTATTTAATGGTATACACACACATAATAAATACTGACTGGTATACACAAGCTATGAAGATGATATCAGTAGAAAAAACTGCATTTAGTTTAGATAATAATGAGTCATATATTGGAATATGGGATCCATTATTTAAATTTGTTTTAACTATTAAATGAACCTAAAATATGACTTATTTTATATTTGTGGTAAATATTTGACACAGTGTGTTGTCAAGCTTATGAGATGTGATGCAAGTGTAAGCCACTGTGACACTATTGTTCTTTTTTTTTAAATGTTTTTATTTTGTTTTTTATAAATGCCTGTGATGATCATGTCAATGAGGGATTTCTAATCACTGCTATGTTGGAATTCTTATTAATATTGATACTGTTGTTGATATTATTCATTTTTGGTTGACTACTTTTGGATGGTTTTGTGTCATGTTTGTGTGTCCTCTCAATTGCTCTCTTGATTGCTATTCTGAATGTTGTTTGGTTTTGGAATTGTATTATTGTATATTATTTTGTTGGACTGATTAATAAAAAATAAAAATAAAAAATAATAATAAAAAAGGTGTGTGTGTGTGAAAGTGCTTGCTGCGGTCCCGCTTAGTGCGCTACTTGGCTTTTCAGCGTGTCGATGTGGGCGGTTTAAGCTGCCGTGTGCGTGTTTATCCCGCGGTCTTGCGGCGTCTGTATGTTTAAACCTCGGCAGCGAACAAAAGAGACTAATCCTTCAGGCGAAACGGCGACTCTTAGCGTTGGGCGCGGGAACACGCGGTTTGGTGCACATTGTGGGCGGGTTTACATGTCAACAATTGGATGAGACTTCTCCCTGTTCAAAGTGCAGCGAGTTCATCGCTGGAGCCATGTGACTCCCGGGTCCTTTGAGGGAATGATGAAGGCATAGATGCACCCTTGACCTCCATGTGGAGATCTTTTTATCTTCTAACACTGAATGAATAAACCCGATACCCTGTTAAATCTACATGCGTACGACATGTTCACTTCTATAGAAGAATATGCGCTAGACGGTGTTGGCGTACCTCAGGTTTGCTGAGGCTGGAGGACACGAGGCACCCTGAGCCGACGTCCAGGTCCCACTGCTTCTGACCCTGATTGTGAGGATCCAGAGCAGCTATGCGGCCGTCCAGGGTGCTGATGATCACAAGAGACCTGCGGGATGAAGGCAGGCCATTAGAACCCACTATTTGTGTTATTGTAGTTTCCAGTGGTGTACAACTGTATCCTGTTTGATACTCTTTAGCTGCAAGAGATGAGCAAAAAAATAACGCAAACGGGAAACATTTAATTTCAAACATAAATTCCGGACGATAAGCCACTACTTTTTTCCTACACTTTGAAACCTGTGGCTTATAAAACGGTGCGGCTAATTTATGGATTTTGTTTTCCACTTACGGCCGTAATACAAAATGTTTTCCAAAAAAAAACAAACAAGCAAATACACTGAGAAGGTTTTTTATGGTTTATGCTATGGTGTGATCTTTTGGATGAATTTGTTCACTACAGGTACTGCAGTGTCCTTCCATTTACTGCTTTCAACCAGAAGTAAAAGTGCCGTTCAGTCTTCGAGCCGTCCACAGCCTTTCCACTTGTAACGATTCATCATTCGTAACTCCAAGCAACGTTTGTAAGTTTTACAATATAACTAAAACTGATATTACCTACTAAAGCGTCCCATGTGTAATGTCTGTAGTAGTGTTTTCATGCATATTTGTATGTGCTATCGTGATGTAATGATGCTAGCGTTGTTAGCATTAGATAATATGTGAACACGTTTACGAGTGTCTGTTTTAGTATTATTAGCTTACAATGGCATTCTTTTTGTATTGTTTCAGTTTCACAAGTTCCTCAGTAAATTCACCAAAACGTCACCGTGGAGTTATTGAGTGTGTTTAGCTGATTGGAGAGCTAGCTTCGGCAACGACGATGCTACGATGACTTCTGTTTTGTTTTAATCATCCGTTTTACGGACACCGTTTGCAAACAATTAAGGTATGTAAATAAACATTTACAGAATCTTTGTGTAAATAACTAATTTCGCAACGTATATATCTGCGGCTTATATAGTCCGGTGCGGCTAATGTATGGAAAAATATTTATTTTCCCTAAAATTTAGTGGGTGCGGCTTATATACTGAGGCGTTCCATAGTATGAAAAAGATGGTACTTTTAAATACGGTTTGCTTTGTGTCATAAGAAATGCACGCCATGATGTAAATGGTAAATGGTTGTACTTGTATAGCGCTTTTCTACCCCTTTTTAAGGAGCCCAAAGCGCTTTAACAGTATTTCCACATTCACCCATTCACACACACATTCACACACTGATGGCGGGAGCTGCCATGCAAGGCGCTAACCAGGACCCATCAGGAGCAAGGGTGAAGTGTCTTGCCCAAGGACACAACGGACGTGACTAGGATGGTAGAAGGTGGGGATTGAACCAGTAACCCTCAGCTTGCTGGCACGGCCACTCTCCCAACTTCGCCACGCCGTCCCCCCATGTAACAGTCATGTTTCATGGTCTCCGTTTAAGTCTGCACTGATTTTAAAGATAATGAACATCAGTGTACACCTGATATATCACTGTTTTGACGTACATAGGCATTTTTTTGCCACTAAGTCAGCTGTGGCTGCTTTTCGGGCCTGGGATTGGACAAAATGTGTTTGACAACTGATGAATGTGCTTCAGTGTGGACAGAGATTGTTTGGAAACTACACTTAAGTGGTTGAAAATAGGCACAGGTACCAAATTTGGTCCTTTATAGGTATTGACTGAATCCTGTCGGTAGTACAGAGTACCGATACACGTAAACTCAACGATACATTTGTGGCACATCCAGTTGCAGACTCGGCACCAGCTCAGGAACTTGGCAAGCAAACGGGCGTATTCATAACGGACTGCCTTTAAGTAATGTTGCATATGCCAACAAAACACATATGCCTGATAGAAAGCGATCAAAAATAAGGTTCCACTTTTCAAAAAGCACTAGCTTGACGCTAACTTACATTGGTTATACCATATACATGCTACTGATGAGCATTATATAACACACCTCCAAATTTGGGAATCAAAACTACAACTATGATGCATGTTTCAAACAGCTATAAGTACAATACTTACAGTATAAACACATTGTAGGGCTCTAAATACAATACTTACAGTATAAACATATTGTAGGGCTCAACACTGGACATTCAACTCAATGGCAAATAATATTTCCCCACGACGGCAACAAATCTACAACAAACTAAAATGAATGCATACTTGCAAATGAGACGGAGAAGTGTATGAAAACTAAATACTGTATAACAAGTGTACAGGACAGTTATTAGCAGCTCAGTGTAGTATTTTCCATTCATTCATATACTTGTGACAGCCCAGTAACACATTTGTTACTGGATACTTTCAAACACACTTCTGCCTTGGAGACGTATCTGTAAATAGTAGTATGCAACTGTAATAATTTGATTCTCATTCATTAGACTGCAATATTGGACATACACTATTTGATTTCCTATTATGCAGCTCATTTTTATTTGACAGTTATTGAAATATCTTGTGTGACATCATGCAAAAAAGTCCACTTTATTTGTTTTAAACTATTGTAGTGGCGTTCTGTACAAAAAGTGCACTTTAATTTAGTGTTGTTTTGATATGGCATCTTAGTGACATCATGCATAAAAGTGCACTAATAGCTGGTTTTAAAATGTATCTGACAATCTTGCACTGTTTTGAAATTACATGAATGTTTGTGGGCAGCACGGTGGCAGAGGGGTTAGTGCGTCTGCCTCACAATACGAAGGTCCTGGGTAGTCGTGAGATCAATCCCGGCCTCGGGATCTTTCTGTGTGGAGTTTGCATGTTCTCCCCGTGACTGTGTGGGTTCCCTCCGGGTACTCCGGCTTCCTCCCACCTCCAAAGACATGCACCTGGGGATAGGTTGATTAGCAACACTAAATTGGCCCTAGTGTGTGAATGTGAGTGTGAATGTTGTCTGTCTATCTGTGTTGGCCCTGCGATGAGGTGGCGACTTGTCCAGGGTGTACCCCGCCTTCCGCCCGATTGTAGCTGAGATAGGCTCCAGCGCCCCCCGCGACCCCGAAGGGAATAAGCGTTAGAAAATGGATGGATGGATGAATGTTTGTGCCACTGCTTAATAACTGTTTAATAAATACAGTTTTGCTAAATTGACTTAGTTGTGATTTCCCTCTCTGCATGAAAGTTTAAAATGAGCATATATTAATGCAGTATGAACAAGAATGTTTTAATGTAGACACATAGAATCATCATACTGGTGTGATTATATGCATCAAGTGTTAATTCAAGGCTAAGGCAAAATATCGATATATATATCGTGTATCGTGACATGGCCTAAAAATATCGAGCTATTAATAAAAGGCCATATCGCCCAGCCCTACTCACAACCTACCGATCTCAGGGCGGACACTCTAACCACTAGGCCACTGAGTAGGTAAAACAGTTACAGATAACTGAGGCTCTTTCAAATTATCTCAGTTTACATTTGAAAGCATTTAAGGATACATATTCAGTCTCTTTGTAAGATGTTCCAAGCACAAGGAGCTGCATAGAAAAAAGCTTTTTTCCCCAGCTCAGTGCAAGGAAAAGGGACAGAAAGCAACAGCTTTTGGGTCTCAGTGCATAGGAGTTCGTATTTCTCTGTGAAATAATGTACAAATAGGCAATAGTCCCAGAAGTACAAAATACAGGAAAAACATGCACTCTCCAAAAAAACTTAACACAAATAAAGAGGTGCATGGCAAAAAGTGTACCTAAAGAAAAAGTTTAACAGGAAGTGATGCGCTTAAATAGTCACAGCTGTGGTCAATCAATTGACATAACAATAAATCAAGAACAACTTCAAAAATGAAAGTGCACACATAATAGACAAAATGGAAAATTGTACAAAATAAATCAAAGACTCAGTACAGTATCATAGGAAAATAAATAAAGCAATACAAAAATGTGTGGGCAACCATTATAATATAAGGAGACATAGCTCATCAACACAGTGAAAAATAAAGCCCAAGAATAGCTATAGCTCCCTCTCTATATAATATAATACTAATAAAGTACCAAAATGAAGCACCAACCTGAAGCCCAACATCAAGACATCTATATGAAATACATGATATGCATATAGAAAACTTCATGGAAAACCATTATAGAAAACATCCCAAAAGCAACTCCTCGTTCATCCCTTTAGGGTACTCCGTTTGCAACATGTGTATCCAAAATGCTTCACGTTGCAGAATTTTTTTTTCTCTATCTGCCCTTCTTCAAAGGTTTCACTTCTTCCAAACCCTGAGACCTCAATGAACATATATCGGGTCCAGCACTATTATAGTGTCTTGCTACAGACAATTTTATATGACAAATCTTAATGCTACTTTTATGTCCTGAAATGTGAATTTTGAGCTCTCTCTTAGTCCCAGAAGAGCCTTGTAAATAAAAGTGTACCACTGACACTGTCTCCTAGTGGACAGAGAAGGCCATCCCACCCCAGATTACAAGTCACAGTGGTGTGTCATGGCTCCAGTTTGTGATGAACCTCAAAGAAGCATGGTCAACACAGTCCACCATCTGAAGACAGGAATGAGTAGCATTCATATAAAAAAAGATGCCTCCGTCCCCAACCGATGGTTGCACTCCTTGAACATAGTGGTCTTGACATTTGGCAACTCTCATCTTGTTGGTAGGCAGGACTTTGCAGCCCTTCAGGGACGAGGAGATCACAGATGGCGGCAGTGTGAGTGCACATATTGCAACTTTCCACAGGCCATTACTGACATGAAAAAAACAGGCTCATTTACATTTAAACTCTCAAATAAATGCTTAACACCAAGACGACGCCAAGTGTTTTCGTCTGGTAACTGCAGGCGGAAACGGAATGAATGGAGGCGTCGGCCCCACCCTTTTTGCCGCACTGCTTCTTGTCAGTCAAGCATGGAGCTGCGTGGACGGCCTATTGATTGGAACGAGGCTGGCAGCGATGCTTTCAGGTCTATTCAACACCTCCCACTGAGGAGGGTCAATTGTAGTTGTTGTAGGTCACAAATGTTTAAGCATATGTTAACAATAGTAGCTTCAGAGAACAAATTCATGTATTTATGCTCACAATAACTTTAGAAGTTAAACTAGTACAAAATTGCCTGTATGCCCGAATAAGCTGTCGATGGGCGTTGTCTCAAGCGCACACCAGAAACCTTTGACAACTAAATGATTTAAAAAAAGGGTTGCAATATTTTGGCCTACAATTCCGAACTGTTTTTTTTTGGCTTTGTCTAAACCTAACCTTAAGACATTTTAATAAAGCTTAACTTAAAAAATGTGTATGTTTAAAAAGGTATTAAATGTGTGAAATGTAATTAAATGTGTCTCGTGTGTCACAAAACAAAAGCTCACTTAAGTAAATAATGCATTGTGTCATTATTTAAAACGTACAAAAAAAATGTACTACCTACATACCACATTGAAATATGTGGCAGTACATATTAAAGGCCATGGTGGGCCACATTGAACATTGCACGATGTGACGGACAATATTACATGATGTGATTGAACACATTGAATGACATGGCGGGAAACATTACATGATGTGATAGACCACAATGAATCATGGCGGGCAACATTACATGAAGTGAAGGACAACATTGAATGACATGGCGAGTAAAATTACATGATGTAACGGACAACAATAAATGATGTGAACAACCACATTGAATGACATAGCGGGGCAACATTACATGATGTGATAGACCACATTGAATGACATGGTGGGCAAAATTACATGATCTGACAGGCAACATTACATGATGTGATAGACCACATTGAATGACATGGCGGGGAACATTACATGATAAGATAGACCACATTGAATGACATGGCGGGCAACATTACATGATGTGATAGACCACATTGAATGACATAGCGGGCAACATTACATTATGTGATAGACCACATTGAATGACATGGCGGGCAACATTACATGATGTGACGGACAACATTACATGATGTGATAGATCACATTGAATGACATGGTGGGCAACATTACATGAAGTGACAGACAACATCAAATGATGGGGTAGACCACTCTGAATGACATGGCGGGCAACATTACATGATGTGACCGACAACATTAAATGATGTGATAGACCACATTGAATTATATGGAGGGCAACATTTAAAGAGAAACTGCACTTTTTGGGGAATGTTACCTATCGTTCACAATCATTATGAAAAACAAGACGATGGATGGATTTTTTTGTGTGCATTCTAAATATTAAAAACAAATGAAAGTCCGCTAACAGAAGGGCCAGTGGGAGGTCCTCTATTCCGCCCATCAAATCAAATAAATAACCATTCATAAAGTGCCAACAATACTCCATTTACATTTGTGACATGAATATATAATAATGCTAACGCAGACAAACTATTTACAGCGGTGACGTGATAACTTCCGTGTCTCTCCACATTTACATCATCGAGTGGTCAGCTGCTTTCTCGCTTCCCTGCTCCTTGGAAGCTTATTGTAGATCACAAATCATGCCTCTCACCTGGAAAGTAGATGGCTGAGGATATAATCCGAAAAGTTAGGACACTTTGACAGCCATTTGTGACCGAGAACGACAAAAAGAGCCCCGACCCCCTTTTCTTCGCGAAAATTATGAGTAATTTTGTTATTTTTATTTATTTATTTGACAGGGACAGTACAATTAAACATTGCTACCCATAGGTAACCAATGTAAAATACATAACCCATATTGATTTGCAAATCCTTTTCAACCTATATTTAATTGAATAGACTGCAAAGACAAGATACTTAACGTTCTAACTGGAAAACTTTGGGTTTTTTGCAAATAGTAGCTCATTTGGAATTTGATGCCTATGTTTTTTTTTGGCAAATATGAGCTAATTTGGAATTTGATGCCTGGAACATGTTTCAAAAAAGCTGGCACGAGTGGCAAAAAAGACTTATTTGAAACATCCCACAGGTGAACAGGCTAATTGGGAACAGGTGGGTGCCATGATTGGGTATAAAAGCAGCTTCCATGAAATGCTCAGTCATTCACAAACAAGGATGGGGTGAGTGTCATCACTTTGTGAACAAATGCATGAGCAAATTGTCCAACAGTTTAAGAACAACATTTCTCAACCAGCTATTGCAGGAATTTAGGGATTTCACCATCTACGGTCCGTAATATCATCAAAAGGTTCAGAGAATCTGGAGAAATCACTGCAAGGCCGAAAACCAACATTGAATGCCCGTGACCTTTGATCCCTCAGGCGGTACTGCCTCAAAAAGTGACATCAGGATATCACCACATGGGCTCAGCAACACTTAAAAAAAATACTGTCAGTAACTACAGTTGGTCGCTACATCTGTAAGTGCAAGTTAAAACTCCACTATGCAAAGCCAAAGCCATTTATCAACAACACTCAAACGACGCCGGCTTTGCTGGGCTCGAGCTCATCTAAGATGGACTGATGCAAAGTGTAAAAGTGTTCTGTGGTCGGACGAGTCCACATTTCAAATTATTTTTGGAAACTGTGGATGTCGTGTCCTCCGGAACAAAGAGGAAAAGAACCATCCGGATTTGTATAGGCGCAAAGTTCAAAAGCCAGCATCTGTGATGGTATGGGGGTGTATTAGTGCCCAGGGCATGGGTAACTTACACATCTGTGAAGGCACCATAAATGCTGAAAGGTATATACAGGTTTTGGAGCAACATATGTTGCCATCCAAGTAAAGTTATCATGGACGCCCCTGTTTATTTCAGCAAGACAATACCAAGCCATGTGTTACAAGAGCGTGGCTTCATAGTAAATGGGGGGGGGGGGGGGGGGGTACTAGACTGACCTGCCTGTAGTCCAGACCTGTCTCCCATTGAAAATGTGTGGTGCATTATGAAGCCTAAAATACCACAACGGAGACCCCGAACTGTTGAACAACTTGAGCTGTACATCAAGCAAGAATGGGAAAAAAATTCCACCTGAAAAGCTTCAAAAATTGGTCTCCTCAGTTCCCAAACGTTTACTGAGTGTTGTTAAAAGGAAAGGCCATGTAACACCAGTGTTTCCCACACATTCATTTATTTGTGGCGGCCCGCCACGAAAGAATTACGTCCGCCACAAATAAAATTTAAAAAATTATTATTATTATTATTTTTTTGGTCCTGTCCAGCTTTTCAGGCAAATCATTCAGTTGATGTAAATGCCCATATAGGCTGTTCAAATTTACTTTACAAAAGAGAAGAAGTGTAGGATACTTCTCTTGTTGCCTTATTTGTATTTGACGACTACTGTTTTCTGTTTATTTGTTACTGACTGTGGAAGGGCACCTCTGCCTCTGTTTCACTTTATGTTGCTGGTAAATAATATGGTTGTAGTAGTAGGCTAAAGTTAAATTATTTAGTATGCACTAATTAAAGGGGCAGAGCTTTAAGAGACATTTTAGCTTTTATATTTTATAAGATATATTTTTTGTAAGAACCACAATTAATAAATATATTTCAGTGAATAACTTATTGTTCAAATCTGTATATAAATATGTACATAAAGTGTTGTAATTATATTTTAAAATGGATGGATGGACGTTTAAAACAAAACTGTTATTATTCATTAGTAAGTATACATTTTTTGAGCCTTTTTAGAGAAAATCATATAGTAAATTATGCAAATTACTTGATGATGTCATGGTGACCACGCCCATAGACACGCCCCCACCGCCACAGGTATCTTGGCAGTTTATGGGAAACACTGAACACAGTGGTAAAAATACCCCTTGGCCAACTTTTTTGCAATGTGTTGCTGCCATTAAATTCTAAGTTAATGATTATTTGCAACAAAAAAAAACGTTTCTCAGATCCAACATTAAATATCTTGTCTTTGCAGTCTATTCAATTGAATATAAATTTAAAAGGATTTGCGAATCATTGTATTCTGTTTTATTTACGAATTACACAACGTGCCAACTTCACTGGTTTTGGGGTTTGTACATAGGAATTCTAGCCACAGGCTATTTTGCAACCCTCGTCCCTGGTTAGGCTTTTAAAGAAAAGTTGAGAAAAATGAAAATCACATGCAAAAAGATTAAGACAAGTACAAATAAAAATACATTAAAATAATTGGCCTCATTTGTCCATATTACACCCAGTTTTAGTGCTCTCACTTCTGATTTTCCATTTTTCAGCTTGTGGAGAAAAGTTTAATGTCCGACAGTGACTTTAACTCCAGTGGCAAAGAGTTACACAGATGTGAGGCCTTCACTGAGAACGCAGACTGACCCAGAGTGGTCTGGCACATTTTCACTCTACAGGTCCCACCGACTGCAGCTCCAGTCTGCACACCTTCACTACTGTATCTTTGTCTTTCTTTACACATCACATTAGGGGCTAATCCATTAAAGGCCTACTGAAACCCACTACTACCGACCACGCAGTCTGATAGTTTATATATCAATGATGAAATCTTAACATTGCAACACATGCCAATACGGCCGGGTTAACTTATAAAGTGCAATTTTAAATTTCCCGCGAAACTTCCGGTTGAAAACGTCTATGTATGATGACGTTTGCGCGTGACGTCGATGGTTGAAACGGAAGTATTCGGACACATTGTATCTCAATACAAACAGCTCTGTTTTCATCACAAAATTCCACAGTATTCTGGACATCTGTGTTGGTGAATCTTTCGCAATTTGTTTAATGAACAATGGAGACTGCAAAGAAGAAAGCTGTAGGTGGGATCAGTGTATTAGTGGCTGGCTGCAGCAACACAACCAGGAGGACTTTGACTTGGATAACAGATGCGCTATCCGACGCTAGCCGCCGACCGCATCGATGATCGGGTGAAGTCCTTCGTCGCGCCGTCGATCGCTGGAACGCAGGTGAGCACGGGTGTTGATAAGCAGATGAGGGTTGGCGTAGGTGGAGCGCTAATGTTTTTATCATAGCTCTGACGAGGTCCCGTAGCTAAGTTAGCTTCAATGGCGTCGTTAGCAACAGCATTGCTAGGCTTTGACAGGCGGCACAGCATTAACCGTGTAGTTACAGGTCCAGTGTTTGGTTCGGTGTCTCCTGATAGTAGTACTGTTGATCTTCGGTCTATCCTTCCAGTCAGGGGCTTATTTCTTTTGTTTCTAACTGCATTTAAGCACAATGCTATCACGTTAGCTCCGTAGCTAAAGTGCTTCACCGATGTATTGTCGTGGAGATAAAAGTCACTGTTAATGTCCATTTCGCGTTCTCTAATCTCATTTTCAAGAGGATATAGTATCGGAGGTGGTTTAAAATACAAATCCGTGATCCACAATAGAAAAAGGAGAAAGTGTGGAATCCAATGAGCCCTTTTACCTAAGTTACGGTCAGTGCGAAAAAAGATACGTCCTGCACTGCACTCTAGTCCTTTACTCTCACGTTCCTCATCCACAAATCTCTCATCCTCGCTCAAATTAATGGGGTAATCGTCGCTTTCTCGGTCCGAATCGCTCTCGCTACTGGTGTAAACAATGGGGAAATGTGAGGAGCCTTTCAACCTGCGACGTCAAGCTACTTCCGGTACAGGCAAGGCTTTTTTTAATCAGCGACCAAAAGTTGCGAACTTTATCGTCGATGTTCTCTACTAAATCCTTCCAGCAAAAATATGGCAATATCGCGAAATGATCAAGTATGACACATAGAATGAATCTGCTATCCCCGTTTAAATTTAAAAAAATCATTTCAGTAGGCCTTTAAGACACTTAAAAATAGCTTTTAAAAATGAGAAGTTTATAAAATGATCAAAACTCATGTTATATTTTTGGGTAATATGGCAGTGGCAGACCATGGCACGATAAGACATATGGGATAAAATCATTGCATGTATGTAAACTTGTGTAGCTTGAACAGATAAACAAGGTCTAATACTCCTGAAACAGTTTATATTTATTTTTATAGTCTTAGTAATTTTTATGATATGGCCGTCAAATTTTAGCTTAAGTCCAAAATAACACCCAATATTCTGTGTGGAGTGAGCATGTTCGCCCCATGACTGCATGGGTTCCCTCCGGGTACTCCAGCTTCCTCCCACCTCCAAAGACATGCACCTGGGGATAGGTTGATTGGCAACACTAAATTGTCCCTAGTGTGTGAATGTGAGTGTGAATATTGTCTGTCTCTGTGTTGGCCCTGCGATGAGATGGCGACTTGTCCAGGGTGTACTCCGCCTTCCGCCCGTGTGCAGCTAGGATAGGTTCCAGCACTCCCCGCGACCCGTAAGGGACAAGCGGTAGAAAATGGATGAATGGATATTTAAATTCCTTTACCTGCTCTATTTCTTTTTGTTCAATGTTGACCTGACTTTCATTTAATGATTGTTTCTTCAACGAAATTCAGGTCATCATTGAACTTGAATTTCATTTAATGATTGTTTCTACGGGCAGCACGGTGGAACAGGGGTTAGTGCGTCTGCCTCACAATACGAAGGTATTGAGTAGTCGTGAGTTCAATCCCGGCCTCGGGATCTTTCTGTGTGGAGTTTGCATGTTCTCCCCATGACTGCGTGGGTTCCCTCTGGGTACTCCGGCTTCCTCCCACCTCCAAAAACATGCACCTGGAGATAGGTTGATTGGCAACACTAAATTGGCCCTAGTGTGTGAATGTGAGTGTGAATGTTGTCTGTCTATCTGTGTTGGCCCTGCGATGAGGTGGCGACTTGTCCAGGGTGTACCCCGCCTTCCGCCCGATTGTAGCTGAGATAGGCTCCAGCGCCCCCCGTGACCCCGAAGGGAATAAGCGGAAGAAAATGGATGGATGGATTGTTTTTTCAAAGAGAAACACATTGAGACTGTTTTGTTATACTTTAGGGTTAAACAGTTATTTTGAAGCCATGTTGCTATTTCAGCAAGCTGTCTGTTTAATATCTCTGAAGCCTGTTGAGGGGTGTCGGCTGCCACATCCACTACCGTTCAAAAGTTTGGGGTCACATTGAAATGTCCTTATTTTTGAAGGAAAAGCACTGTACTTTTCAATGAAGATAACTTTAAACTAGTCTTAACTTTAAAGAAATACACTCTATACATTGCTAATGTGGTAAATGACTATTCTAGCTGCAAATGTCTGGTTTTTGGTGCTATATCTACATAGGTGTATAGAGGCCCATTTCCAGCAACTATCACTCCAGTGTTCTAATGGTACAATGTGTTTGCTCATTGGCTCAGAAGGCTAATTGATGATTAGAAAACCCTTGTGCAATCATGTTCACACATCTGAAAACAGTTTAGCTCGTTACAGAAGCTACAAAACTGACCTTCCTTTGAGCAGATTGAGTTTCTGGAGCATCACATTTGTGGGGTCAATTAAACGCTCAAAATGGCCAGAAAAAGAGAACTTTCATCTGAAACTCGACAGTCTATTCTTGTTCTTAGAAATGAAGGCTATTCCACAAAATTGTTTGGGTAACCCCAAACTTTTGAACGGTAGTGTAAATTATTATATCATCTGAATACATTTGGCATATAGTATTTGTGCAAATATTGGGGAGGTCATTTATATATATACACTGAAAAGTAGGGATGATGTTTGATAAGAAATTATCGAGTTCGAGCCTATTATCGAATCCTCTTATCGAACCGATTCCTTATCGATTCTCTTATCGAGTCCAGATAGGTTGTTGTATATGGAAAAAAACACAATATTTGGTTTAACAAAAGCACACTTTTATTATATAAGAAAAAAATAAAATCTAATAAATAAATAAATATTGACTGTTACCCCCCTAAAAAAAAAAAAAAAAAAAAAAATACATTGACTGTTGTTATCCAAAGTATATTAAATGGGATTTTTCAGAAAAACAAATATATACAGTAACACAAAAACAAGCTGTCTCTGTGATCACTACTGAAAATAATACAGCTCTCCAAAAAGTGCACTTCTGCTGCTATTTGACATAACTGTTTGTTATGATGCTTTGACATTTTTGCACTTTATTTCTTTATTGAAAGAAAATTCTATGAAGAGAAAAGTTCTTTGCAAACGTGGTTACAATGCTAAAAAATGAAAAGTTAAAGCTAAAAAAAGAAATACACTTTATTGAGTTAAAATCTTTCTTTATAGGGGGAAAGATGTGATGTTATGAGCTAGGGAATATAACAACTACACTACCCAGCATGCAACGGGAGTGACGAGCATGCGCGGTAGCCCCGAAAAGTGTTGTTGCATGTCGTCACCCGTGAAAGTAAACGTCAAGAACTCAGCCAACACGCCGCGTCTGCATTATTTATAATTAGACAGACAACACATATACAGTGTGATTTTGTTTTGTTTACAAGGAAAGAAAAACAAAAGTTAAAAAAGGGAAATGCGTTGTATATATATGTATGTGCTGCGGTTGTTTTAAGAACGTTGTGACAGCTGCCGTAAAGGAGGTGCGTTGCTAGCCTGGTTGCTATGTTTCCGGTTGGTCGTAAAAGTGTTCGTCATGTGTTTGTACCCTGCTCAAATCTCTCAGTAAAGTTATTCATTGGATTATACCTTTTGTTTTGAACTTTATTATTCCATTGTTTTTCCTGCTTTCCCTATCTGCGCCTAATGACTGAGCTACGTGACGTAAATTCTTGTGATGTCTCAAGGGGCATTTCTTGTCGGGATGGGATTCGTTCCGAGGGATTCGAATAAAGAACCAACTCTTTTTCTTTACTATAGTGGTCTCGATAACGGGTACCGGTTCTCAAAAAGGGATTCGAGTCCGAGGACTCGGTTCTTTTCTTATCGAACAACCGGGAAAACTGGTTTCGAGTATCATCCCTACTGAAAAGCAGCGGGCCCAAAACAGATCATTGTGGCACACCCAAATCACAACTTTATTACGTCTGATTTTACACCATTTATTTGAACACATTGTTGTCGCAATTCAAGATATGATTTAAACCAATTTACAGTTTGTTTTCATACATTACATTTTTTTAATTTTGTCATCAAAACTGTGATTTACAGTGTCGAAAGCTGTGTTTTAGTAACATATTTAATGTGTGACTCAAACGGGAGAGTTGGGTCGAAAATAATACCCAGATTCTTTACCGAGTCGCCTTGTGTAATTGTTTGGTTGTCAAATGTTAAGGTGGTATTATTAAACAAATGTCGGTGTCTAGCAGAACCGATAATCAGCATTTCCGTTTTCTTGGCGTTGAGTTGCAAAAAGTTAGCGGACATCCATTGTTTAATTTCATTAAAACACGCCTCCAGCTGACTACAATCCGGCGTGTTGGTCAGCTTTAGGGGCATGTAGACTTGGGTGTCATCAGCATAACAGTGAAAGCTGAAACCATTGTAAGCAGACTTCCGATTACATTTATTTAATATTTAGAATGCATTAAAAAGATTCCATCTGTCCTCATGTGATTGTGAACAATAGGCAAAATTTAAAAAAAAAAGTGCAGTTCCACTTTAAATAACATGGCAGGCCTGATCTGGCCCCTGGGCCTCGGGTTTGACACCTGTGCAGTAAAGGATGCATTGTAGGAGCATCAGTCCATGAGGAGAAATAATGGTATTGAACACCTTTTAGCCATCAAGGAGAGGAAGCATGTTCGCTTGTTGACAAAAGCAGCAGGGATTATTCCAAATCAATATTAGGAAGTTCTGTCTTGAGAGAGCAACAACTTGCTAGTGTCCAAAAGGCAAACACGGTCTTTCTGCACCATCAAAGCCCAGATGATCTCCACAAATCTGCTCCTGGCAGTATCAGGAGTGCTAGCAAAAAAAATACATTGTTTTTGGTCGCTCAGCTACCAATAAAAAAAAAGGGAGAGAAAAAAGAACTACGCTCTTCCTATTGGCTCTCTGACCCTGCCAAAAATATTGGCGCTGATTGGTTGTTGCTAAGCAGTCGCCTGTGTGAGAGGGCGTCGGCTTAGGGGCCACGCCCACTTCAAGTCACGCTGAGAAGGAAGAAGTCGGCGCAGGGAGCACAGAGTACAAGTTGAGAGATGGAGATGAAAAAAGATGGGAGGGTGGCGTGATGGTAACGGAGTAAACAAGCGGTGTCAGAGCGGAGCCAAACAAAAGAAGACGACTGAACCAGAAAAGCCCCCAAAGCAGCGTTTACAAATGCAGGCACTTTATTTTCTTGTCGCCACAGGGACAGACCAGCCGAAGAAGACGTGGGAAGGCAGGGATGAGGAGTGGGGGGGGCCAGACGGCGGGCTCGTTAGCGTAACGCCGTCAACGTGTCATAATAGTGGCGAGCACATCTTCAATCACATAGCACATGCCCGAGAAGGGAGCCAATTAGCCTCGCTCTCACCACTCCTTGGAGACACACACACACACGCACATGCACACGCACACGCACAGAGGTGTTCAAGTGAGCTGTAAACACACTCCATTGAAAGAAACAAGCAAGATGTTTACACACGGTCTCTAAGGTGTCCACGGGCCCAACCAATCGCAGTCGTCTGCCACTTTCCAGGCATCCAACAGAGCCTGTGTTGTTCCCCGCGCTCGGCCAATGGGCAGGCTGCTATGTACACCACCGGCCAATGGCGGCGCAGGGCTGCCTGTAACCATGCGACAGCGAGCGGCGGCCGAGATGCAACAAAAATACGAGCGCATGGGGAGCACGTGGCGGGGAGAAAGTTATGGATGCAGCGCTCAGCCGGCCGCACCCAGCATCAAAGAATCACATAATCACAATATCACAAAATCACAGTATCACAAAATCACGGTATCACAGAATCACAGTATTACAATATCAATCAGGTAGCGTTGCACAAACTCACCTGCATTTGCTTCTTTAAAAAGTAACAAAAACAGAGACTGCACAAAGACAATCAACCTAGGAGGCAAAAGGGGTCATAAATCCCATGGTGCATTGCAGATTTATAAAAAGCGTCTGGAGTAACATCAGCGTTATAAATGTCCTTATATTGTTCTAAAATGGTTTCGAAAATTATGTTTTATGATATACTTCAATACAATATAAAATCTCTTAAATAAAAAATCATATTAAAACTATATTGTTTTAAACATTAGGAAAATATTTTGGAAACTCTTGTAATAAGTTGAAATAATTGTCCTTAGAATGTTTTTGCTTGAATGTAAAAGATAATCTTGTTATGACTTAAAAAGTATTTCCTAATAAACTACAGAATGTCTCTTATGTCTGGACACAAAGGAAAGTTAAGTGATGTGCAGATCGATACCGCCAATACCAGATCGTCATGCTCTAATGTCGATTCTCAGATCAAAATATCGATGCTTTTCATACTTTAGTTTAAGGGGTCCAAACTTTTTCCACAAAAGTTGTAGTATGCGGGGGCTAATTTGATATTTTGTTTTTTATTTAAAAACTGCTAAAAACCCATGTGTCAGCTTTGTATTAGTATAAGTAAATTGTTAATTATAACATTTCAGCTTTTTCTCAGTATATACTGATTTTTAAAAAACGTTTTCTTACATTTTACTGTCATTTTTGTCCCCCAATGTAAGAGTAGAATAAAAATATCATTGTGTAACTGCATAACCTAGTGGCAGAAATTCTGCCTGTAAGAAAATAGTCATGTTCAATTACACATTTAACAGTGTATATAATGGTTAATGTGATTTTTCCTTTTTTTTTTTTTTTTAATGTCCTGCCCAGCTTCTCGGGCAAATCATATAGCAGATGTAGATGCCCATATCGGCTGTTCAGATTTACTTTACAAAAGAGAAGTGTAGGATACTTCTCTTGTTGCCTTACTTGTATTTTGACTTTATTAAATGTATTTATATTATCATTTGGTGCAGCCGGGCCGGAGCAGGAGGGGATAGAAAGAGAGAAAAAGGAAGACAGAGGGGGGAATTGTGGGGACAAGAGGAGGATTAGACAGAGAGACAAAAACAACAACAGCAAACAACAACAACAACAGAGCAACATCAGCAAATACGACATGTACAAATATGATGGTAAAAGTAATAGCAAATAAGCAGTTAGCGAAAATAAAAATAAAAAAATACAGAAATGACAATGAGCATTATTACACTAAAAATGGAGCAATATGAATACCAATAGAAATAGTGCTATTGATAATAAACAATACCAATACTTTACCTTTTTATCAACAATACAATTGTTCAAATGCAACAGTACATATACGTAATGATAACTTGAGATACGAAAAAATGCAGAAAAATGGAGGGGAAAAAAGAGAAGCAACCTACATTAACCTTGTAGATTGTTATAGTAACAATAGGTTAAGCTTTGTCAGTGTGCCATGTGTTATACCCAGTTTACCCTAGGGCAACAACGTTAATATATGTTTGATGAAACGTGATTATGTGCATGAGTGTATGTGTGCATATGTACTTGTATATGTACAGTATGTGTATATGTGTGCTTGTACAGTGAATGTATATGTACAGTATGTGTATACAGTATGTGTGTTTGAACAGTGAATGTATATATACAGTATGTGTATATGTGTGTTTGTACAGTGAATGTATATGTACAGTATATGCATGTGTGTGTTTGTACAGTGAATGTATATGTACAGTATGTGTATACAGTATGTGTGTTTGAACAGTGAATGTATATATACAGTATGTGTATATGTGTGTTTGTACAGTGAATGTATATGTACAGTATATGCATGTGTGTGTTTGTACAGTGAATGTATATGTGTAGTATGTGTATGTGTGTGTTTGTACAGTGAGTGTATATGTACAGTATGTGTATATGTATGTTTTTACAGTGAATGTATATGTACAGTATGTGTATACAGTATGTTTGTATAATGAATGTGCGTGTGGATGTACGAACTTTGAGTGTGTAAATATGTACTGTATTTATTTGTATATGTATGTGGGAGCGTAGGTACCTATGTATGTCTGTATGTATGTGTGTGAGTATATGTGAATTTGCATGTACAATACATTTGACTCCCAGTGTGTGCGGGAGCCAGAGTACGGCCCCAGCCTCCCAGAGAGCCCATCCCACAAACAGTAGGTGTGGTGCCCAGGGAACCAGGGGCCACCGCCCCCACGCAGCCAAGCCGGACAGCGACAGGAACCCCAGAGCCTGGCCCACCGCGCCGCCCACAAGGGTCAGCAGCAGGCCGCAGACAGACGCACCCGGCAGAGGACAAGGCACGAGAAAAGCAGGGGGCAGCCAGACCCCAAGCCAGCGAGAGACCACACCCCACACGGACAGAAAGGCGGGACGCCCCGCCCGAGGGGCCTAATGTGATTTATCAAATTATTTCAAATTGTTTTTTTACTAACCAACTAAAGTGAAGTGAAGTGAATTATATTTATATAGCGCTTTTCTCTAGTGACTCAAAGCGCTTTACATAGTGAAACCCAATATCTAAGTTACATTTAAACCAGTGTGGGTGGCACTGGGAGCAGGTGGGTAAAGTGTCTTGCCCAAGGACACAACGGCAGTAACTAGGGTGGCGGAAGCGGGGATCGAACCTGCAACCCTTAAGTTGCTGGCACGGCCGCTCTACCAACCGAGCTATACCTTTATATATATAAAGTTTAGTTTGTTTGTAATCCAAACAAACTAAACTTTGTTTGGATTACATTTTTATTTTATTTTGAGGACTTTTAACATTTTAGATCAGGGGAGTCTAAACTTTTTTCTACCAAGGGCCACATACTGAACAGTTTTTTTAAAAATGCTAAAAAAAATAATATATATATATTTTTTTTTCTTTTAGCATTTATATATATATATATATATATATATATTTTTTTTTTTTAATTAAATTTTTAGCATTTTTTAAAAAAACTGTTCAGTATGTGGCCCTTGGTAGAAAAAAAAAAGTAGACTCCCCTGATCTAAAATATTAGAAGTTCTCAAAATAAAATAAAAATGTAATCCAAACAAAATTTAGTTGGTTAATAAAAAAACAAAATGAAATAATTTGAAAAATTACATCAACCATCATATACACTGTCAAATGTGTAACTGAACATTACTATTTTCTTACAGGCAGAATTTCTGACACTATGTTATGCAGTTACACAATCATATTTTTACTCTATTCTTAAATTGGGGGGTAAAAAGACAGTGAAAATGTAAAAAAACATTTAAAAAAAATCTGTATTATCATTATTATCAGTTTAAACATTTTCAGCTTTTCCCCCCCCATTACATTCCAATTTTTTGCTCTTTTTTCTTACATTTTTACTGTTGTTTTTTAAGAGATATGTTGTTATATGGAAACACACAACTTCGTATCGATATTGGATGGGTATCGCCGATACCAGCCTGAATTGTACAGGTATCGGATCAGTGGTATTGCACATCACAAGTGGAGTTAAGAATCCTGCCTTCTTAAAAGGAAGCAATAAAGAGCATTAGGTCTGATACAATCACACACACTTGTAGTTAAAATCTACCAGACATTGCTTTGTCTGAAAAGGACTCCAGAAGACCACCTCTTATCCAGCAGGGTCACTGCAGAGGGAAGGGTGTGGTTTTTAGGTAGAAAACAGTCTCTCTCCCTCCTTGCGGAAGTCTTCATCCCATGCCTGCTCACACGTGGTCAAATCCAAACTGCGTGGCGCCACACTCTTGGCTGCTGATTGGCTGAGCCGTGGCCCGGTGCCTGGATGCAATTGGTTGTTGCTAAGCAGTGAGGGGAGTGAAAACAAGACAGCGTGGTCCTCCTCGCTACCGGCTAACTCCTTGTTTTTCTTCCCCAACACTCTTCACTCCCTCCCTCTCTTGAGAGAATCCCACCTTTTTTTTTGCCTTTGCCCCACCCAGATTGCTGCAGTGCAGCGGGATGTGTCCTGCTGACTTGTCAAACTAGCCCCTGACCTCATAAATCCACTTTGAGGCATTGATAGCAACTTTTGAAACATGCGAGGCCAGCTTTGAGTCAGGAAGTGAACAACTGCCAACAAAATATCTGACAGAAGAGTTTAAAAGCAGGGGTGCCCAAGGGCCAAATTTGGTCCACTGAAATGATTTGTTTGGCCCGCCAAAGGGTGGCAACTTTATCATTGACATTTAGGTTATTTGGGTGTTCACACTTAAAATCAGAGTCATCACCAATATCCTATATTAATATTGGGTAAGGATTAGGGTTGGGTATCGTTTGAATTCGAATGATTCCGATTCCGATTCTTTGTTTCGATTCCAATTCCTGACGGTTCTCGATTACGATTCTTTTAAGAGGCAGGGTCAAAAAAAAGTTTAGGATATTTTAAATGAGCTCGCTAACCTACAGTCTTTCTAAATGAAATAGTCTGACATTCTCCATCAATTTTAATTCTATTAACTTTTTATGAACTTTACTATAAATTCCTCACAGGGCTGTTTTCAACTAGAATATAAATATCAAATCTATGAACTTGAATATAAATATTATAAATTATGAATACATTTTCCCAGGGGTACACTTTCCTCAAGAGAGCTTTATTTTTGAAAACCTCATGAAAACACATTTACACACAAGTGTATGATGCTGCAGGAAACCTCATGAAAACACATTTACACACAAGTGTATAATGCTGCAGGAAACCTCATGAAAACACATTTACACACAAGTGTATGATGCTGCAGGAAACCTCATGAAAACACATTTACACACACAAGTGTATGATGCTGCAGGTACTTAAAAATGTTACCGTGCTCCCACTGATGGGCTAACCTGGTGCAGAAAAGCAAATAAACAATAAGAAACAACTTGCAAAACCCAGTCCAGATTAGCAGCAGGTACAGTATAAAATCAGAGACAGTTCTTGTTTAGGAAAATGACCATATCCACCTTCTCAGGCAGGATGCGTGAGCGTTCTGGACAGATAGTGTCTCCTGCTGTGGAAAATACACGTTCGCTGGGTGTGGAAGAAGCTTGAACGCATAAATAGGAGAAAGCTAGATCTGACAGCAAAGGATAAGTCTTTTGTTGGTTCCACCGGACCACCACCATGCAGCAGAGTCGTCAGACATAAGTATCGGTGGAACGTCCTGGTACATCTGCAGCTCTCTCTCCACTCGTTTCTTGATGGACATGGAGCTCTGTTATTTCACGGTTATTTCATTTTTTTTTGTAAAGTAAAGCCACACTTTCGACCGCCGACGCCCGCTATCCATGCTTGAGCTTGATTGACTCGCTCGGCTATGCTAACACTTCCGGCGGTGGGCGCTTCTTCGTTGGTGTTCAGCGGCTTCTTCTTCCGGTTCGGCGGACTGGTATCGAAAATAGGAATCGAAATTTAAACTTTTGAACGATTCCGGGAGAATCGGAAAGTTAGTCCCGGTTCCAATCGATACTCGATACCCAACCCTAGTAAGGATACACAATATTAACATACGATATTGGTGTGATAGTAAACAGCAAAAACAAGTATTGGATGATATAAGTGTGCAAGTAAAATCTCCAATACAAGCAGTCCTGCAGCACGTTTACTTGTGCAAAGCTGAACAGCCAGTTAACATCTAAATGTCCTCCAATAAACACACAAGGTTGGTCTTTTCTTCTATTTTAGTCAAAGTAAAGGCTACTAGGATCTACACAACAGCTAAGCACACAAGCTAAACATTAGTGTTTTTATTGAGCAATATTGCAGTCTAAAACAGCATTTGTCAATATAAACAAATAATCATAGTTGCATATTACTTACACATACCCTATTTTCCGGACTGTAGAGCGCACCAAGATATGAGCCGCACCCACTAAATTTTAGACTAAAAACATATTTTCCATTCATTAGCCGCACCGTAGTCGCAGCTATATACAGTACAGGCCAAAAGTTTGGACACACCTTCTCATTTCAATGTGTTTTCTTTATTTTCATGACTATTTACATTGTAGATTGTTACTGAAGGCATCAAAACTATGACACTGGTGAAGTGAAAACCCTTTCAGGTGACTACCTCTTGAAGCTCATCGAGAGAATGCCAAGAGTGTGCAAAACAGTAATCAGCGCAAAAGGTGGCTATTTTGAAGAAACTAGAATATAAAACATGTTTTTAGTTATTTCACCTTTTTTGTTACGTACATAACACCACATGTGTATTCATAGTTTTGATGCCTTCAGTGACAATCTACAATGTAAATAGTCGTGAAAATAAAGAAAACGCTTTGAATGAGAAGGTGTGTCCAAACTTTTGGCCTGTACTGAACATTGTAAAATTAGTTATTTACACAGAAAGATTCTGTAAATGTTTGTTTTCATACCTTAATTGTTTCCAAACGGTGTCTGTAACACGGCAGTAAAACGGCTGATCAAACAAAACAGAAGTCATCGTAGTTGCCGAAGCTAGCTCTCCAATCAGCTAAACAGACTCAATAACTCCACGGTGACGTTTTGGTGAAATTACTCAGGAATTTGTGAAACTGAAACAATACAAAAAGAATGCCGTTGTAAGTTAATACTAACACAGACACTTGTCAACGTGTTAGCATATTAGCTAATGCTAGCAGCGCCAGCGTCTTTACATTACGATAGCAAGTACAAATTTGCATGAAAACACTCCTACAGACATCACACATGGGACGCTTTAGTAAGTAAGAATTGTTTTACTTATATTGTAAAATATTTCAAACGTCGATTGGAGCGATGGAAGAAGAATTCTTTCAAGCAGAAACGTCACAGACGGTTTTACTTTCAGTTTGAGGCAAAACAAGAAGTACATTTTCAACTTGCAGCACCAGCAGTGAGCGAACTAGTCCAAAAGATGGCGCCATAGCACAAACTATAACACACAAAACACAAAACATTATGGCAATTAGCGGGGAAAAAAATCTAGTAACTAGCCGCATTGTTTTATAAGCCACACGGTTCAAGTGTATGAAAAAAGTAACGGCTTACAGTCTGGAAGTTACTGCACAAATGTCTCCAAGGCATATTAGAAAGTATCCACATCATTTAACTTATTGCATCATAAGTAGGGATGATACTCCAAACCGGTTTTCTTGGTTGTTTGATAAGAAAAGAACCGAGTCCTCGGACTCGAATCCCTTTTTGAGAACCGGTACCCGTTATCGAGACCACTATAGTAAAGAAAAAGAGTTGGTTCTTTATTCGAATCCCTCGGAACGAATCCCGTCCCGACCAGAAATGCTCCGTGGGACATCACAAGAAATGTGTCATGAGGCGCAGATAGGGAAAGCAGGATAAAAATTTGGACAGGAAAAAGCGCTCCAATGTGTAATAAAGTTAAAAACAAAAGGTATAATCCAATGAATAACTTTACTGAGAGATTTGAGCAGGGTACAAACACATGACGAACACTTTTACGACCAACCGGAAACATAGCAATCAGGCTAGCAACGCACCTCCTTTACGGCAGCTGTCACAACGTTCTTAAAGCAACCGCAGCACATACATATATGACATCTCCCTTTTTTAACTTTCGTTTTTCTTTCCTTGTAAACAAAACAAAATCACACTGTATATGTGTTGTCTGTCTAATTATAATTAATGCAGACGAGGCGTGTTGGCTGAGTTCTTGACGTTTACTTTCACAGCGTGCTCATTCTTAGCTGCCGGGTGACGATATGCAACAACACTTTTCGGGGCTACCGCGCATGCTCGTCACTCCCGTTGCGTGCTGGGTAGTGTAGTTGTTATATTCCCTAGCTCATAACATCTTTTCCCATATAAGGAAATAATGTTAACTCAAAGTGTATTTATTTTTTTAGCTTTAACTTTTAATTTGTTTAGCATTGTATCCACATTTGCAAAAAACGTTTCTCTTCATAGAATTTTCTTTCAATTATGAAATAAAGTGCAAAAATGTCAAAGCATCATAACAAACAGTTATGTCAAATAGCAGCGGAAATGCACTTTTTGGAAAGCTGTATTATTTTCAGTTTTGTGCCCAAGGGACCGATTTTATTTAACACTATTATTATTTATACACCTATAGTGGTCACAGAGACAGGTTGTTTTTGTGTTACCGTGTATACTTGTTTTTCTGAAAAAATCCCACTTAATATACTTTGGGTAACAACAGTCAGTATTTATTTATTTTATTCGGGGGGTAACCGTCAATATTTATTTATTTATTAGATTTTATTTTTTTCTCATATAATAAAAGTGAGCTTTTGTTAAACCAAATATTGCATGTTTTTTTCCATATACAACCACCTATCTGGACTCGATAAGAGAATCGATAAGGAATCGGTTCGATAAGAGGATTCGATAATAGGCTCGAACTCGATAATTTCTTATCAAACATCATCCCTAATCATAAGCTTAACTTTCTGAATTACTACGGTGTTGCCAAAAGAAAAATGCCACTCCACTTCAACTTAAAAGACATCCATATGTCCATTCAGACGGTTAATAATAAATCGGTAAGTGTTTTTCATACCTACCACTGTTCTCTGATTAATTTCACTTGACCAAACCTTTTGGAATATCCATCCATCCATTTTCTACCGCTTATTCCCTGAGGGGTCGTGCCACACTAAAAAATAATACATGTATGTATGATCCCTTATGTATGATCCCTGCTGATATTGTACAGCATTAATATTAGTATTGGCCAATTCCCAAGGCTCCGAAGTGAAAAAGTTGTATCGGGACACCCCTACTTAAAATGGCCGTCTTTGGCCCATCGCCCATTGTCTTATGTTCACTTTGGCCCTTGGAGGCAAAAGGTCTGGACACCCCTGGCTTAAAGAATAGAATCGGAGGATAAAAACAAGATGACATAACGAAGGCACAATGAGGACACAGCTGATTAGATAAGAAAACATTATGTAAAGTAGCATGTCAGCTACGTGTGTACCAGAAAACTTTATATCACACTTGACTTTGGCCATTTTGGGGACAGCAGCTATTAATAACAACCGCGGTTACAGCCGGACGATGACTGGAACTAAGGCAGGCAGACAAAATATAAAGAGGAGGAAAAAAGGCCAACGTCAACTCCTCCTCCTCTCCAGACTAACTATAGCCAGACCCATGTGGCCCTCACTCTCAAATGCCGAGGAGCAGCCCCGTCTCTGTCATGCAATTGGCCGACCAGGCGCCCGGCTCGGCTTATTGGCTGTTGCTAAGCAGTAGGCTGCCGGGAGCCGGGGTGAAGAGCACGGAGCCTCACCAGAGCTGTTGCCGCCACGGGCCCCCGAGGGCTGGGGGGGGGGGGGAGCAGGTTCAAATGACACTGCTGTCCTCTCACCTCCCAGTGCTCCCATAGGTGCTGCTGGGCCCCCACGGAGTGCCTGCTGGCAGCGGCACATGCATGATTCACGCACACACACCTGCACATGTAAACACATGGTCTCCGGGGTGGCGTTTGTAACGCACAGAGAAGCGTTTACAGGTGAGGTGACAGCAGCTGGCGTCACAGAGCGATGCTCGATCAAAGCAAACATCTGCAATATTTATAGACGACAGGAAACACATGATGGATGGGGGTGTAGAGGGGGTTAAAAACAACAGAAATATATACAAGCTTGTTTGTTTTCTACTCCAAACACTAACAATAACAGACCAAACACGATAATATGACCCCAAGAGCGCAGACCTCCTCTTCCTCCGGGAAATCAATAGCCTGCACATCAGAGCCAATATTATGGTGGACCTGTTGACGTCAACTCACATTCAAAGCATCACCTTACGCTACCTCACTTGTTAACAACCTTTCCTTTAAGGTGCGCACAGCAAATCTATGCCGCGCACAAAATCAAATCCCATCTGGACTGTAAACTAAATAAACACATAACTATTTATTAGAAGTGTGGGAAAAAATCGATTCAGATTCGAATCGCGATTCTCACGTTGTGCGATTCAGAATCGATTCTCTTTTTAAAATCGATTTTTATTTATTTATTTTTTTAAATTAATCAATCCAACAAAACAATACACAGCAATACCATAACAATGCAATCCAATTCCAAAATCAAACCCGACCCAGCAACACTCAGAACTGCACTAAACAGAGCAATTGAGAGGAGACACAAACACGACACAGAACAAACCAAAAGTAGTGAAACAAAAATGATTATCAACAACAGTATCAATATTAGTTACAATTTCAACATAGCAGTGAGTAAAAATCCTTCATTGACATTATCATTAGACATTTATTAAAAAAAATTAAAAAAAACGAACAATAGTGTCACAGTGGCTTACTACATCTCATAAGCTTGACAACACACTGTGTCCAATATTTTCACAAAGATAAAATAAGTCATATTTTTGGTTCATTTAATAGTTAAAACAAATTTACATTATTGCAATCAGTTGATAAAACATTGTCCTTTACAATTATAAAAGCTTTTTACAAAAATCTACTACACTGCTTGCATGTCAGCAGACTGGGGTAGATCCTGCTGAAATCCTATGTATTGAATGAATAGAGAATCGTTTTGAATCGGGGAAAAATCGTTTTTGAATCGAGAATCTTGTTGAATTGAAAAAAAAAATAGATTTTGAATCGAATCGTGACACCAAGAATCGATATTGAATCGAATCGTGGGACACCCAAAGATTCACAGTCCTACTTCTCCTTGTGCAACTTGTGAATGTGCTCTCTGAAAGGGGTAGACATTATTTTCAAAGCTGGACCCCCATCCAGACATACAATATTATACCTCATGAAAACAATATTTTTTAATTATTTTAAAACGTAAGTGGGCCAAATCACCAATGTTGGAAAAAAAATCTCATGGAAATGACTGCTATCATTTCATTATAACAAGGCATTTAAATTGTTATGATGTCAGGTATGGCAGCAGTGTGCAAGTCTGATGTTGCTCATATGTGCTCCACTGAATGCTCAGGGAGTTTTTGCGTTTGCACAGACACATGAAAAATTAAGAGGACGGCGTGGCGAAGTTGGTAGAGTGGCTGTGCCAGCAATCGGAGTGTTGCTGGTTACTGGGGTTCAATCCCCACCTTCTACCTTCCTAGTCACGTCCGTTGTGTCCTTGGGCAAGACACTTCACCCTTTGCCTCTGATGGCTGCTGGTTAGCGCCTTGCATGGCAGCTCCCGCCATCAGTGTGTGAATGTGTGTGTGAATGGGTGAATGTGGAAATAGTGTCAAAGCGCTTTGAGTACCTTGAAGGTAGAAAACCCATTTATCATTTATTTAACATTGCCTGTTAGTAAATACACGACCTTGTATTATCAACACTGCTCAACGTTTTTGTTAAAATGTTGCATAAAACCCCTGCCTGTAAACTTGAAAAACTGAGATTTGATAATTTCTATGATCACTATTTCCTATGGCATGAGCCTTTTTCAGTGAGAGCATACAGAAAAAAATTAAAGATGGCAAAGTTGGGGCATTTTGATACATTTTGTACATTTAAGATGCTAAAAGCAATCATCGTAAGTCACTATATGCTCAACTAGGCCTGAATCAATTGTACTGATAAATACTAGGTTTTCTGCAGACAATTTAAAAAAAATAACATCGTTTTTTTTCTCCTCTTGCTCCGGCCTTTTTTTGTACCCGGGAGCTTCCTGTCTTTCCCTTATTTCCTTAGCGGAGATTATCATGACTAGCAAAACATGGATAATGCTAACGCAAATGAGGGCGAGACGTTTCTTCCAAAGAAAAGAACAATGTTGTCAGTGATTTAGATTTGCAGCAACAGACGTGACTGCATGCTGCAAAGTTTGTTTAAAACAGGCAGCAGTACAACAAACTTATTCCAGCATCTGATACGGAAGAGATAAGCAGAGTGCGAGAAATGCAATTTATTACGAGGCGAATAAGAATGTACGAACAGTAGGGGTGTAACGGTAAGTGTATTTGTATTGAACCGTTTCGGTACGGCTGTTACGGTTCGGTTCGGAGGTGTACCGAAGGAGTTTCCACACGGACATATTAAGCAGCGTAACGCTCGTTGTGTAAACAATGCACACCGAGGCACAACACACGGCATGCTAGCAGCTAACGCGCTAAGATAGACTGAGCATACGTCCTCTTTTCATCGGACATGTCCTCTTTTGCGGAGCAGTCAGGACGGAGTTTTAAATGCCTCAAATGTCCGGCATTTTGAGTTAGGGTTGCGTGTATTTTCAATGTACGTTCAGGGTTAAAAAGAAAACAAATTGTGCGCGCAGCAGCATTTGTGAGGGAGGGGCAGAGACAGAGAGAGCGAGAGAGTTATGATAAAAACGCATGCGTCGCCAGGTTCTGTTTTTTATCCATAGATTTATCAGATTTCATTTTTTATTATCTATAGCAGGGGTGTCAATAGTGTGCCCCAAAGGCCATTTGCGGCCCACAGCTAATGTTTTAAAAGGCCCACGGCACATTCAAAAAATACTATTAAAATAAACAAAAACATAACTAAAGTGAAATAAAAAAGCTTAAAGGTGAAATGTAATTTAGAAAAAGTTGCAATGTTGACTAATAAAACAAAGCAGTTTTTTTTCTTTCAAACTGTCATTGCTCAAAACATAATATTGAATCAAAATCAATGTTATTATGAATTATTGACCTATGCAAGGTTCCGATTACTTCACATCAAATATTCCACTAAGAAAAATATTTTTGGTGGAAGATTTTGCAAATTTGGTAAATAAATAACCCAAAAATGTTTTCTTACTGTACCGAAAATGAACCGAACCGTGACCTCTAAACCGAGGTACGTACCGAACCAAAATTTTTGTGTACCGTTACACCCCTAACAAACAGACAACCAACTCCCACTAAAAACCAGCTGTGGTGGATTCATTTACACAAGGTACCACGTATGATGAGAAAAAAGCACTGTGGAAAACGATCACTAATATTTATGTAACGTTATTGCAAGAGGCTGCAATATACAGTACATGGCGAGATAGACTTCATGCTATATCGCCTGCCCCTAATCTCAGTAATTATTAGTTTAATAATAATAATAATAATAATAATACCTAGCTTCGGCTTTCGTAATGCATCGGGTTTTGACAAAAATGTTCGCAAAACCGTGTTTATCGTACATGCGGCTCAACATTGCTTGTAACAATCTAGTATCCTTGCCTGTGTATCATTCCTATAATCCACTCTCCAGACAAAGAATCCCAGCCTGTTTTAATTGAGGTCTGCATAATAATCCAGCATGGGGCCAAAGCAAGTTGCTCCTTTGAAGGTGAGAAACAAGACTCAATTCATGAAAAAAACTTACAGCAAAAGTATACATTTCACATTCTTTTTTTGGTAAAAAAATACAACAAAATTTGGGGTTCTGGAAAGATTACTTGGATTTACATGATGTCTTATGGGGAACATGACTGTTTTTCGTCAGATCTTCGGAACGGATTACTACTGACAACCAGTGTAAATCTAAAGAAAAACATTGTGTGTATATATTGAATCTTTCAACTTCAAAAAAATGTAGTTCAGAAAGATTTGTGCACTTTAATACTTAAAACGGAGTGGAGAGCATGTTGGAAATGTTTAAAAGGGCCCTTTACGTAAAACAAACCTTTCTAACCTGATGGTACCTGCTTATGTGTGTTTGGGACCTGCGCAAGTCCCAAAAATACATTCCTCCAAACAGTGCGTTTGGAATTCGTCAGCCCTGTGACGTCTGCGGATATATCGATATATGGTAGAGGCTTACCAAGAGGTCTTTTTGCGTGAGTTTGCAAATGTATTTAATGTTCGAGCATTTGTAGTCTGAACACCCTGTTGTTGTTTTAACCAGCACAAGTCACTACACAAACATTCAGCCTCATCTGAAGTAAGAAAAGTGCCTTACTTCTAACTTTTATGAGTCATGGCAACGTACCTTCAACTCGGAAGAAGCCTCTGTGTGCAAAGCACTTTAAAAGAGTCCTGCGCCAGTATAAAGATGGATTTTCCAATATATTACTTTTAATGGTGGACTCAGTGACTACTATTTATGGCAATGGAGGAGACAATGAAACAGGGAGTAAGAACAATAGGTGAGAAATGTGTTAGACACTTTAGCAATGTTAGCTCGGTTTGTTGTGTATCTAGCTTAGCCTTATAATGTAAGTCAACTGTGTCACCGTTACATGTTATGTAGACCACAGTGAAGTGTTTTAAATGTAGAAAATATAACCCCTTTAAGTAAAGCCTGTTTGGGCTGTGCCGTGATTTACATGTTTTTTTATATTTACATGTCATTAGCAAAGTTCAATGCCAATCCTCAGATGGCAGATGGATGGAAAGCACGTCCACTCCCATGTAAACCTCAGAGGACAACATGAGGTAGCAACATGCATGTGAAGGTAAGACTGTGGGGGAGGCAAAGCAGGAGTAACTATCACAATGAGACACAAAAGAGTGAGCACACACACACACACACACACACACACACACACACACACACACACACACACACACACACACACACACACACACACACACACATTTTCAGGAAGTGTATGTCCTCATGCCGTATTGATGGGAAAACGATGCACCGCAAAAAGAACATCTCTTGTCAAGTTGTCATAGTGTTCATTAAAACAGAAAAATCTGTCATCTTCTTTGTGGTTGTTGTTGTTCAACATGTTTTTTTATTTAAATTATTCACACCTTCTATGTGGTTTGATCTCAATCATGGATAAGCTTTCCTTTTTTGACTTTTACATGTTGACTACATATATCACTGTTAGCATGCTTGTTGTTGTTGTGGTAGACTTTCTTCCAAATCAAATCACTTGTTTACGGAATCGGTGGACTTTTGAATGATTTTACAACGTATTGATGTTTTGTAGCTTTTGTAACATTTTGAAGCAATGTAGGCACCACAAACTTTACAAAAAGGCAACAGAGGGCAAATCAAGTTTGCTTCCTTATAAAGGGCTGCAGCAGAAGTGAAAAACAAAGCAAACTTTGCTTCAGGACCGTTTAACCGAAAGCAAAACAGAGTTTGTTGTAAATATCACATTACGACGACAACACAAAGTGGTGTAACGTGAAAGGGGTGATGTTCCTACTGCTGCTGCTCAAGTTAGCACGTTAAAAACTTTTGTGGAGTTTTTTACATGTTGATACCACCCTTTCCTCTATGAGAATCTTTACTTTCTTGTGTGCATTTAAATGCAAAACCATTAGGTTACAGGTAACCTTTGACACATATGCGAAATACATCATTGGTAGCGTGTAACGACAAAACCTTCTTGTCACTTTTTCTTCCCAATCACGACTGTCTTACATGTAAGAGGGAATGGACAGGTGTGCTAAATTGATTGCTGATCACGTTGATCCAGTGGACTTTTATTGATCTAGCAATCCCAACAATGCATTTTAGTGGTGTGCGACGCCTCTGAATTTCTTTCCAATCCGATACAGAGTAAAATTCAGGCTGGTATTGGCCATACCGATACTTTGTGCAAATATGCAGTACCGAATGTGTCAAAAAGCTGTGTGTTAGCAAATAATAACATATTTATTTTCTTAAAAACCACAGGAAGAATGTAAGAAAAAAAAGAGCAAAAAAATCGAAATGTAATGAGAAAAATTTGTAACTTTTAAACTAATAATAATATACTTACCGTAGTCACCTATAACATGGTTTTGTTACACACACACACAAACACACACAAACACACACACACACACACACACACACACACACACACACACACACACACACACACACACACACACACACACACACACACACACACACACACACACACACACACACACACACACACACACACACACACACACACACACACACACACACACACACACACACACACACTTTCCTTTATTTTCATGACTATTTACATTGTAGATTGTCATTAAAGGCATCAAAACTATGAACACATGTGGAGTTATGTACTTATCAAAAAAGGTGAAATAACTGAAAACATGTTTTACATTCTAGTTTCTTCTTCAAAATAGCCACCCTTTGCTCTGATTACTTTTTCGCACACTCTTGGCATTCTCTCTATGAGCTTCAAGAGGTAGTCACCTGAAATGGTTTTCGCAAAGCAGTAATCAGAGGAAAGGGTGGCTATTTTGAAGAAACTACAATATAAAACATGTTTTCAGTTATTTCAAATGTTTTGTTAATTACATAACTCCACATGTAAATAGTCATGAAAATAAAAAAAAAACGCATTGAATGAGAAGGTGTGTCCAAACTTTTGGCCAGTAGGGCAAGTATTCACACCCCTTTAAATGTTCCACTTGGTTTCATTGCAGCCATTTGCAAAAATCAAAAAAGTTCATATTTTTCTCATTAATCTACACTCAGCACCCCAAAAAAACATAAATGTAGAAATTATTGCAAATGTATTAACAATAAAAATCACATGTACATAAATATACAGACCCTTTGTTCAATACTTAGTAGATGCACCGTTGACAGCAATTACAGCCTCAAGTCTTTTGAAAATACAATACCACAAACTTGGCACACCTATTTTTGCAGCACCCCTCAAGCTCCATCGTCTTTGACCTTTTGGAACGGATTACCGGTGAAGCACTACTTTTAAAAGTATTTTCTGCTCCATAAAATGGATCCTGTTCCCACTCATCAATCAAAGATGCACTAATAAAACATACATCAGAAAGTCGGCGGCAGATGCGAGCTCAGCGTCGAGGTGTGACCACTGACAGGGTGAACGCTGCCAAGGAGCCCGGTGGGGGAATTAGTTGCTTCTATCAGTGCTAACTGCCTGCCTAATGACTTCTGATTTCCTCTTGATGCTGGCGTAGAAGCCACTGGCAGGTGTGCGCTTGTGTGGAGGGAAAACAATGCTTGGCATCAGTGTGAGGCAAATATTTACCTCCTCAAAATACCATGGTATAGGATCTATAGATTAAAGCTCATAAAACCTGGCAGTGTTAAGTGGTTGAAGTGTGGCTCCTGGGGCCTGTAAGCACAACTGACATCTTCTCTTTTGAGCGAGAACCTCATCAATAAGAAGTTGGACAGGAAACTGATTTATCATCAAGAATTAGGAGCAGCGAGTTCATGTCAGAAAAGATTTTGAGCTATGTGCTGGTGGGAAAAGACAGACAAGCGTGTTTAGAGTACTACACACGGAATAATTGAGCAGTGAGGGAAGAATACTTGAAGTATCAGTACTCGTGGCGGGCCATGAGGGAGGGGAACCAGGCGATGGAGGCATGAAACACACACTGCAGCAAACATTCAAATGAGGACAAAATCAATGTCCGAGTTTTGGTTGCGAATAAAAGAGTTCAACAGATTTAACGCAAAAGTTACAAATATCAAACAGTAATTGATTGGGCCAGGCCCGCCACAGCAAAATAAAAGCCACCACACCTCAAAAACTAGGTTGTTTCTCAGCGAAAACAAATTTAAGTAATATAATGTATGAATGGCTATATATAGGCCCCAATATGGACTGGACTCTCACATTATTGACCGTATCCACTCGGCATCCATCGCACCGGCCACCCAAGGAGGGGCGGGGGGTTCCCTTCCAGGGTTTCACTTTGTTCCCATTGGGTTCAGTTTTTTCAGAGCAAAGGATGTTGTTGTCGCTTGTGCAGCCCTTTGAGACGTTTGTAATTAAGGGCTGTATAAGTAAACTTTGATTGAATGATTGCCTTTTATTTGCATACTACTGACTAGTGATGCACCGAAAAAGACTGATTACCAAAAAGAGCACTGCCAAAACCGGTTGCAAAATGATTTCATACATACATACATATATGTTAATGCTAATTAGTTATAACACCTTTATTTTAAATGTATGTATAACTTTTTTTTTTTAGCTTTTTAAAATATATATATATATATATATATATATATATATATGAATCATCACAGATTCTGCAAATTATATGACAACATCATATTGACTACGCCCCCACCGATGTAAGTATGTTGGCAATTTGGGGTGAACCTTGTCAAATTAAATATAGCCCTTTAAAATGTTTTAGTGGTGTCCAGCATTCATTCATGTCTTAATAGTACCAACAGGTCCAAACCGTAGATCGACTCAGTTCAGTGGTTGACAACAAGGCAGCAACGATTTATCAATTCAATCAATTAATTGGATTAGAAAAACGCTTTGATTTATATTGTGTTGCATGGATTATTCATTTAATGTGTCACGGATAAACTGATTAGAGTAACTAATGAAAATGTATAAAATCCGGACCGCATTGAGTGCCCGAAACTTTAAATAGGCGAACATAGTTTCTGCATGGCTGCTGCAGTAGAGTGTACATGAGAGCGGTGGTGTGTGGGTGCTGAGATCTGTGTGGTGGCAAACAGGGAATAGTTTTTTTTATTAGAAAAAAAGGGTTATGGCAAACAGAAAAGTCCTTGTTCATTTCAAATATTATGTACATGTCATTTTTTTAGGGTGTTTTTAATAATATCGATTTGCTTCACATTGTCATTATGGGGTATTTACTGCAGCATTTTGAGGACAAAAAGTAATGTATTCCATTTTGGAATAAGGCTGTAACACAAGGGTCGGGAACCTTTTTGGCTGAGAGAGCCATGAAAGCCAAATATTTTAAAATGTATTTCCGTGAGAGCCATATAATATTTTTTAACACTGAATACAACTAAATGTGTGCATTTTTAAGTGAGACCAACATTTTTAGAGTATAATAAGTCTCTTATTCTTTTTAATAACATTGTTATTCTGAAGCTAACCAATAATAAATAAAATACTTCTTACCATTAATGTGACTTCTTCAACAGGTGCGGTAGAAAACGGATGGATGGATTAAAATGCATGAGAATGTTTTATATTTTGAACGTTATTTTTAACACTGTGATTACCAGCTGAATTATTCATTACTTATCGTGTTAAGCAATGTCAGCTAAGATTTATCTGAGAGCCAGATGCAGTCATCAAAAGAGCCACATCTGGCTCTAGAGCCATAGGTTCCCTACCCCTGCTGTAACATAACAAAATGTGGAAGAAAGTGAAGCAGATGCACTGTAAATGCATACATTCCATTAAGAATGCAGCTATCCATTAGTTTGTTCGTTTAATCGAGTAATTTGATAAATCACACTTTATAGCCGCAATGCACCTTTTAGGGAAAACAAACAATATGAACGATTTTCTGCTTGCCATATCTTTCATTTACTTCCTAATAAATCACCTTGCAATGTGTACATGAACAAAAAACGAGTGGCCAATAGTGCGGGTGGATCACAGTGCAGCTATGACAAACACTAGATGGGCCCAAGAAGTTCTTTAATGGCCCTAAAATAGACAACCATGAGACATTTATAGCACATAATAGTCCACTTTGTAAGCAAACTAAGTTTCACAAGAAAAATTAAGTATAGCACCAAAAAAAAATAACATGTTCAGAATAACACACGACAAATTATGACTTTAAATATGAATTACAAGTTCCAAAAGCTTTACCGTTTAATAATGTTTTGCTTATTTGTTGTTGTTTTAACTCCCAATCATTTCTAGGGTGACTTCAGACAAATGATGGCATATTTAAAAGAACATAAAAGGTAAATGATGAGACTTAGTCAACAAACATGTCTGATGGTACACGTGCAGACTTGTTCTGCTAGCTTAAAGGTTACATTTAGCTGGTTTCGAAGATATTAGAATAAAAGCAATTATACCTTGGGTTTAAAAGTGACTGAAGTGATAATAAATGTAAATATTGTGGGATTTGTTGACCGTTTAGCAATTTGGGCCACTTTGTTGTTAGTTTGGGAGGCAGCTTTGAATGAAAAGTGACGTGGAGTGTTTACTAGCTAAACATGACATTAGCCGAGTCCTTACCTCCCCACCGGGACTTCTCCGTTACTTCCTCCCGACGCCTCGTCGGCCTCTCCGGCGTCGTCATCCTCCACCGTCACGTCTGCCGCCGCTATGGCTGGAGCACCGACCACCTTCTCCAGATGGAGCTTCATGACTTCGTCTCCATCGTCCACCGGGGTCGATCCCAAGCCCCGGCCGGCGAGCTGGGGCTCCCTCCTGGAGCCCGGGGTGTGCGAGGACCCAAGCCCGGTGGGCACTTCGAGCAGCAGCAGCAGGAGGACCAGCAAGGAAATGCTCACCTTTCCAAAGTGAAGCCCCCTTTCCATTTGTAAGACTGGCACATTAGTGAGCCATGATATTTACATGCCACTGGCCGTGTGAATGTTAACATGCATAATAAATCATTAAACACGCTAAGGTACAAATGTATAAAAAAAAAAGACGCGGCGTGCCCTAAAGTTACCTTGTGTTCAGTTGGCTAAGTAAACACACACCGTCCACCCGCGGTAACGCGCTGTTATTGCCTTTATAGTTGACGCAAGACTTGTCGCCGTTACGCTTTAAGTCCCGCCTTATTTCTAACACACAATTGGACATTCAAAACACGCGTGCCTTAAAAAAGTAATTTGGCACTTTTCATTGGTCGACCAAATGTCGGTCTTGCTGGGTCGCATACTAAGCACAACGCAATTGGACCACCTCCTTGTCAGTCTCGGTGAAGCCCGCCGAAACTGCCGTCCTCAACAACAGTGCGTTTCATTCGCCAAGTTACCCGTCAGTCAAACTGACGCATGCGCACAGGGGCGATTTGCAGGGGCAGTAAAGTCATCCAAGCTCCTGAACGGACTCGGATGTCTCCCGTCTGTCCAATCAAATTGACGATGGGGGTGACTAGCAACGTGATTGGCCGAGAGTTACGACAAGCGCTAACTTAATAGGTGTGTGCTGCTGTCAATCATCGGTGGTCGTCAAGTCCGTCGACGAAAAAGCACCAACGTGGCTGCATTGAAGATTAGTGGCTGCTTTTCCTCTTCCTGGTCACGAGTTATGTTGACAACTTTGACGAGATGAAACCCAAAATACAAGGACCTGATAATTTCTTCATTATTTAGAAATAAATATGAAGAAATGTTAATGCCACAAAGCAAACAAACTTGTATACAAAAATATTTTTAGTGACATTTTGATGAGGAGAAACTCAGTTTTGGGATTAGGCTAAACGCATTGAACAGATGACTTCATTGTTTATAACAATAATGACGTTTTCTCTTTACAGCGCCATCATGTGGCAAGATAGGTAAATGGCATTCAAATCATTCCTTCGAATTTAAATCCACATTTCAGTATGTTTACACAAAACACCAGATAGCAACACTGATTTGTTTATTTTCAAGATAAATGGAACAAACAGCATTGAATTGAAACAGAGGCACGTGCATTGTTTTGGTCTTGTTTTGTTTCAAAAGCAAAAAAAAACAAGTGTACCCATCAATCAGTCACTTTGTTTAAGAATGAATTAATTCAAATGCTGGTGCAAAACATGGCATGGATGCAAAGAGGGACATATCTGAAACACCTTGCAGACTGCATTGTTATAAATAAATAAATGGGTTATACTTGTATAGCGCTTTTCTACCTTCAAGGTACTCAAAGCGCTTTGACAGTATTTCCACATTTACCCATGCAAGGCGCTAACCAGCAACCATCAGAGGCAAAGGGTGAAGTGTCTTGCCCAAGGACACAACAGACGTGACTAGGAAGGTAGAAGGTGGGAATTGAACCCCAGTAACCAGCAACACTCCGATTGCTGGCACAGCCACTCTACCAACTTCGCCACGCCGTCCCATTGTACAGTGCTTTAAGATATACAACAGTCATGCAACAATCAAGTCAAAACACCTCCAAAATATCCACCGGAAAGACAAAGTGATGTAGTCGCTTCTTTGAAAATAGCATGTAAACATGTGGACTTGACAGGCACTAATGGAGGGAGGCATGTGTAAGAACACAGGAAGTTACTTACTTCATCCTGTGAATTAGATAGATAGTACTATATTGATTCCTTATTACTACAACCTTGATTCTATTACAGACAAAAACGATCTGTTTTCCATCCATATCGTTTCTACTTAGCACAAGAAATAACACGATTGTGTGTTTGTTTCATTCTGAACACAAACAGCAGCTCGGGTCAAGGCTGCTTTGCAAGCATTCTGGCAATAATAACTCACAACTTTCCACATCAAGTGGAAAATACCAATAAGACACACTTGCATGGTGAGTAAAATCATGAGATGTGTCTACTTCCAAGGAGGGCACGCCGGGTCCAACTCCTCAGTTGACGGGGGCATCCCGCATCAGCACGTTTCCGTCCTCCATTCCAAAGTAGGCTCGCTCAGCCATGCCGACAAAGAGTCCCGTCTCCACAACCCCTGGGGGTAGAACGTGCGTCAGCACACTGAGCACGGACAACAAAGTGTGGGGTGTCTCACCTGGAATCATCTTGATGGCACAGTTTATGTCCTTCCACTTCTGAGCGCCCACAAACTTCCAGTCCAGAATGAAATTGCTGTTGTCTGTCACCACGGGACCCTGACACCCACAAATATGCAGAGATCAGTGAGAGACTGGCACAATATTTCCCATATACTGTAAACCATGGGTGTCCAAAGTGCGGCCCAATAATAAAAGGGATCTGTTCCGCGGGGCGCCTCCAATTACATTTTGAATATCTGACGGTTTAATTGCAGCAACTTTGCCACCACACTGTGGACATAGTGAGTAATTCAGGTTAATGACCGTGAATTGCATTTTGAAAAGCATGCCCCATCCATCAATTTTCTACCGCTTGTCCCTTTTGGGGTCACGGGGGGTGCTGGAGCCTATCTCAGCTGCATTCGGGCGGAAGACGGGGTACACCCTGGACAAGTCGCCACCTCATCGCAGGGCCAACACAGATAGACAACATTCACACTCACATTCACACTCTAGGGCCAATTTAGTGTTGCCTAACAACCTATCCCCAGGTGCATGTTTTTGGCGGTGGGAGGAAGCCGGAGTACCCGGGAACCCACGCAGTCACGGGGAGAACATGCAAACTCCACACAGAAAGATCTTGAGCCCGGGATTGAACCCAGGACTACTCAGGACCTTCGTATTGTGAGGCACATGCACTAACCCCTGTCGCACCGTGCTGCACCAGCAATATTATATATGACCCAATACATACAGCCTTTTTTAATCATGTTGCAAATAAAAAGACACAAAAAGTCGGCACACCACTGAACTTTGTGGGTACCGTATTTTCCGCACTATAAGGCGCACCTAAAAACCTCCAATTTTGTCAAAAGCTGACAGTGCAGTGCGCCTTATAATCCGGTGCGCCTTATACATGGACAAATATTGAGCCACAACAAACTTCATTTTCAAAAAGTTTAGGTCCCGCAACTACGGTAAACAGCCGCCATCTTTTTTAAGCAGCTGCCCCCGTAGAAGAAGAAGCGCGCGGTGCGTGCTGGGATATATGATGTTTCATTTCCATTTGTGTGTTTATGTAAAGACCCCAAAATGGCTCCTATTAAGTGTGTTGTCTGTGTAATTATAAATAATGCAGACGAGGCGTGTTGGTTGAGTTCTCAACGTTTACTCACAGCGTGCTCATAACCACATTCTAACTGCCGGCATGACGACATACAACAACGCTTCTCAGGGCTACCGCACATGCTTGTCACTCCCGTAGCATGCTGGGTAGTGTAGTTGTTATATTCGCTAGCTCATAACATCACATTAAGAGACACGCTTACGCGCTTAATTCAATACTCGCCGTCATTCCGGGTGGATTGACAAAAGAACTCCAGCCGCTAGATATTGGTGTCAACAGGACATTCGAAGCTAGACTGCTAACTGCGTGGGAACAGTGGATGACAGAAGGCGAACACACGTTCACCAAAACGGAGACAGCGCTGGACGACATACGCCACTATCTGCCAGTGGATCGTAAATGCCTGGGCTGATTCAGTCTCAACTGTGGTCCGAGCTTTCAGGAAGGCAGGAATTGTCACTGAAGTGCTGGACAACAGCAGCGACACTGACTCCATTTTGGATGCCGCATTCAATCAACTGTTTAATTCGGACACTGAAGAAGAAGAACTCGAGGGATTCGTGGATGAGGAATAACTTAATAAAGTGAGCTTTACATGTTTATTTTGTGTGTTGTGTTGTGTGACATTAACGTTTGAGCAACGTTGAGTTATTGATATATTGTTATTGCTCTGCACTATTTCGAGTGTTACTATATTGTGATAGCACTAACATTTGATTTACCGTAACACGAGTAAATCAGCTGTTTATTCATTTTGGGAGTGAACAGAGTTGTCAGAAGGCTGGTTTGTAATCTATTAATAAAGTTTGACTGACCTGACTGTTTTTTTAACATTCCCTTTAGTGCAGTTCCATCTAATGGATGCATAGGTGCGCCTTATAATCCGGTGCGCCTTATATATGAACAACATTTTGAAATATGCCATTCATTAAAGGTGCACCTTATAATCCGGTGCGCCTTATAGTGCGGAAAATACGGTATTATAAAACATGTCCAAGCACAACACATAATTTAAAAATACACCCATTTAAATCTCCTGCAATGCATGATGGGATAAATGCAAACCACTCCACACGTATCCATGTTTGGCGCATTTTAGCTGCTTGCTATGTCTGATTGATTACAAAACTTTAAGGAGGTCGTCATTGAAATAAACAAGGTACATCCAATTATATCAATTATATATCCATGATATTAATATAATTGATTAATATGTACACATATATATACACCGTAATTTCCGGACTATAAGCCGCACCTGACTATAAGCCGCACCAGCTAAATTTAAGGGAAAATACAGATTGCTCCATATATAAGCCGCACCCGACTATAAGCCGCAGGGTTTTGATGTGTAATTAGCGTAGTATATAGGGGTTCCTGCTACCACGGAGGGGATTGTCGGGACAGAGATGACTGTTTGGGAACGCAAAGCGTCCCATTTATTAACAATAAATCTTTCAATCATTCAATCAAACTTTCACATCTTTGACATGGCGAACAGCATTCGTGCAGAGTACAAATAATACAACGGTGCAAAGTAATACAAAGTGCTCGCCTGTACGTTATCAAAATAACCAGCCTACCGGTATATGAAAAGTCAGTCTTTAATCATTGTGTCATCGTCTTCCTCCTGCGTACTAAAACCACCGAAATCCTCTTCGTCGGTGTCGGAGAAGAACAGGCCGTAAATAAGCCGCACCCTTGTATAAGCCGCAGGGACCAGAACGAGGGGAAAAAGTAGCGGCTTATAGTCCGGAAATTACGGTAGTTACTTTACATGCAGTAATGTAACTACATTTCTTTAGCCCAATGCGGCCCCAAGTCAAAAAGTTTGTAAATATAATTCAACTTACAGCTTTACTGACAGCCATTCTTAAATTGGCTTCCCCTCCAAAGAGTTGGACGATCCTCCTGGAGACGGGGACATAGGCCATGGGGACCACCTCGATGGGAACCCCCTTCTTCCACTGCTGGCCCAGAGCCTTGGAGTCCTTCCTGAGAGTGGATAGAGAATTCTTGGTGAGTAACCCGCGATTTCAGCTCCCATCACACTTGGTTTACGCAAGACACAAACCTGTAATCCGCGATGACGATGAAATGTTTTGCGCAGCCAGCTACAATCTTCTCCTGAGTCAAACAGCCGCTGAGATAAATAAATAAAATCTAAGTAATGGGGTAGAGCTTTACGGTCGTCAAGAAGGCAAACTCACCCTCCACCTTTAATTAATGTCAGATCTGCATCTACTTCGTCTGCTCCATCGATGGCAACATCCAGCTGGTGGAAGTTGAGCAGAAGTGACGTCAAACTTTGTTCATTTAAATTCTTTCATTACAGAGTTCTTAATTCTCCTTTTCCTAGTTTAGCGCATACTCGGACACACAACACTTCCTCATTCTCCGCAAATCACCTTTGCGGCATGGACGGTGTGTTTGTAAACATGGGAAAAACTGACATCAAATCCAAACCACACAGGCATAAAACATTAACATTAGCTGGTTGTTACAGTATGACTTGATATATATACAGGGTAAAAGCCAGTAAATTAGAATATTTTGAAAAACTTGATTTATTTCAGTAATTGCATTCAAAAGGTGTAACTTGTGCATTATATTTATTCATTGCACACAGACTGATGCATTCAAATGTTTATTTCATTTAATTTTGATGATTTGAAGTGGCAACAAATGAAAATCCAAAATTCCGTGTCACAAAATTAGAATATTACTTAAGGCTAATACAAAAAAGGGATTTTTAGAAATGTTGGCCAACTGAAAAGTATGAAAATGAAAAATATGAGCATGTACAATACTCAATACTTGGTTGGAGCTCCTTTTGCCTCAATTACTGCGTTAATGCGGCAAGGCATGGAGTCGATGAGTTTCTGGCACTGCTCAGGTGTTATGAGAGCCCAGGTTGCTCTGATAGTGGCCTTCAACTCTTCTGCGTTTTTGGGTCTGGCATTCTGCATTTTCCTTTTCACAATACCCCACAGATTTTCTATGGGGCTAAGGTCAGGGGAGTTGGCGGGCCAATTTAGAACAGAAATACCATGGTCCGTAAACCAGGCACGGGTAGATGTTGCGCTGTGTGCAGGCGCCAAGTCCTGTTGGAACTTGAAATCTCCATCTCCATAGAGCAGGTCAGCAGCAGGAAGCATGAAGTGCTCTAAAACTTGCTGGTAGACGGCTGCGTTGACCCTGGATCTCAGGAAACAGAGTGGACCGACACCAGCAGATGACATGGCACCCCAAACCATCACTGATGGTGGAAACTTTACACTAGACTTCAGGCAACGTGGATCCTGTGCCTCTCCTGTCTTCCTCCAGACTCTGGGACCTCGATTTCCAAAGGAAATGCAAAATTTGCTTTCGTCAGAAAACATGACTTTGGACCACTCAGCAGCAGTCCAGCTCTTTTTTTCCTTAGCCCAGGTGAGACGCTTTTCGCGCTGTTTCTTGGTCAACAGTGGCTTGACACGAGGTATGCGGCAGTTGAAACCCATGTCTTTCAAGCGTCTCTTGGTGGTGGATCTTGAAGCACTGACTCCAGCAGCTGTCCACTCCTTCTGAATCTCCCCCACATTTTTGAATGGGGTTTTTTTCACAATCTTGACCAGGGCGCGGTGATCCCTATCGCTTGTACACTTTTTCTGACCACAGTTTTTCCTTCCCTTTGCCTCTCCATTAATGTGTTTGGACACAGAGCTCTGAGAACAGCCAGCCTCTTCAGCAATAACCTTTTGTGTCTTTCCCTCCTTGTGCAATGTGTCGATGGTTGCCTTTTGGACAGCTGTCAAATCTGAAGTCTTCCCCATGTTTGTGTAGGCTTCAGAACTGGACTGAGAGACCATTTAAAGCCCTTTGCAGGTGTTTTGAGTTAATCAGCTGATTAGTTTGTGGCACCAGGTGTCTTCAAAATTTAACCCTTACACAATATTCTAATTTTGTGACACACGGAATTTTGGATTTTCATTTGTTTCCACTTCAAATCATCAAAATTAAATGAAATAAACATTTGATTGCATCAGTCTGTGTGCAATGAATAAATATAATGTACAAGTTACACCTTTTGAATGCAATTATTGAAATAAATCAAGTTTTTCAAAATATTCTAATTTACTGGCTTTTACCCGTGTATATATATATATATATACACACACACACACACATATATATATATATATATATATATATATATATATATATATATATATATATATATATATCCTATTATTTGCGCACTATCTACAAAAAATGTACCAAAAACTTGACCACCAAAAAAAATCTCCAAAACCGGATGTAAAGAAAAACGCACGCCATTGTGACTGTCTGGAGTGTTGTCAGCATGTCTGTGATGTAGACGTTAGTTTAATATATCCCAAATATACCCGCGGACAGCCATCTACAAAATGTGCAAATATTCAGAGGAGAGTGGCGGATTTTAAGAAGAGAAACTGAAACTAGTGCAACATCGTGATGTGTTCAGAGTTGTTTTTAATCTTTAAAAAAAAGTCATTAAAAGTCTGTAAACACTCAAAAAGAATCTTAACAAATTAGATTGTACAAAAAGCAGCAACAATTGAAAATAATTAAAAATAGATATGTTAATCCATCCATCCATCCATCCATCTTCAACCGCTTATCCGGAATCGGGTCGCGGGGACAGCAGCTCCAGCAGAGACCCCCAGACTTCCCTCTCCAGAGCAACATTTGCGACTTCCTCCTGGGGAATCCCGAAGCGTTCCCAGGCCAGAGAGGAGATGTAATCCCCCCATCTGGTCCTTGGCCTGCCGCGGGGCCTCCTCCAAGTGGGACGTGCAACGAGGACCTCCCTAGGGAGACGCTCGTGAGGCATCCGCACGAGATGCCCGAACCACCTAAGCTGGCTCCTTTCCAAGCGAAGGAGCAGCGGCTCTACTCCGAGTCTCTCTCGGGTGACTGCACTTCTCACCCTATCTCTAAGGGAGATGCCAGCCACCCTTCTGAGGAAACTCATTTCGGCCGCTTGTATCCGCGATCTTATTCTTTCGGTCATTACCCACACTTCATGACCATAGGTGAGAGTAGGAATGTAGATAGCTCGGTAGACCGAGAGCTTTGCCTTCTGGCTCAGCTCCCGTTTCGTCACAACAGTGCGGCAGAGAGACTGCAATACTGCCCCAGCTGCTCCGATTCTCCGGCTGATTTCCTTCTCCATCTTTCCCTCACTCGTGAACAAGACCCCGAGATACTTAAACTCCTCCACCTGGGACAGAGTCCTGTCCCCTACCCGGACTGTACAAACCATCGGTTTCCTGCTGAGAACCATGGCCTCAGATTTGGAGATGCTGATCCTCATTCCAGCCGCTGAACACTCGGCTGCGAACCGATCCAGTGAGAGCTGAAGGTCACGAACCGAAGGTGCCATCAGGACCACATCATCTGCAAACAGCAGTGACGCAACCTTTAGCCCCCCGAGACGTATACCCTCTCCGCCATGGCCACGACTCCGCCTAGAAATCCTGTCCATGAAAATCACAAACAGGATAGGTGACAGAGCGCAGCCCTGGCGGAGACCAACCCCCACTGGAAACGGATCCGACTTACATCCAAGCACCCGGACACAACTCTCGCTTTGGTTGTACAGAGATTGGATGGCCCTCAACAGGGTTCCCCTCACTCCGTACTCCCTCAGCACCTCCCACAAGATCTCCCGAGGGACGCGGTCATACGCCTTCTCCAAATCCACAAAACACATGTAGACTGGATAGGCATACTCCCAGGCCCTCTCCAGGATTCCCGCAAGCGTAAAGAGTTGGTCAGTTGTTCCACGACCAGGACGGAATCCACATTGCTCCTCTTGAATCTGAGGTTCGACTATCGGCCGGACCCTCCTTTCCAGTACCTTGGCGTAAACTTTCCCAGGGAGGCTGAGTAGTGTGATACCCCTGTAATTAGCACACACCCTCTGGTCCCCCTTTTTGAAAAGGGGAACCACCACCCCAGTCTGCCACTCCCTCGGCACTGTCCCAGACTTCCACGCAATGTTGAAAAGGCGTATCAACCAAGACAGCCCATCAACACCCAGAGCCTTCAGCATTTCTGGACGGATCTCGTCAACCCCCGGAGCTTTGCCACTGTGGAGTTGTCTAACTACCTCAGTGACTTCACTCCGAGAGATCGACGTCGATCCCCCATCATCCTCAGGCCCTGCTCCTATCAGGGAGGGTGTGTCTGATGTATTTGGGTTCAGGAGTTCCTCAAAGTGCTCTTTCCAACGCCCCACGACTTCCTCACTTGAAGTCAGCAAAGTCCCATCCTTGCCGTACACAGCTTGGATGGTTCCCTGCTTCCCCCTCCTGAGGTGCCGTATGGTCTTCCAGAACAGCTTTGGTGCCGCCCGATAGTCCTTCTCCATGGATTCCCCGAACTGCTCCCACACCCTCTGCTTAGCCTCGTCCACAGCCACGGCCGCTGCCCTTCGGGCCCGTCGGTACCTTGCAACTGCCTCCGGAGTCCCCTGGGATAACATACCCCGGTAGGACTCCTTCTTCAGTCGGACGGCTTCCCTGACCACCACTGTCCACCAGGGTGTTCGAGGGTTACCGCCCCTTGAGGCACCTAAGACCTTCTGGCCACAGCTCGCATCTGCAGCTTTAGCAATAGAGGCTTTGAACATTGCCCATTCCTGTTCAATGTCCCCAACCTCCACAGGGATGGCAGAGAAGTCCCGCCGGAGGTGGGAGTTGAAGTCCTTCCGGACAGAGGACTCCTCCAAACGTTCCCAGTTCACCCGCACTACACGCTTGGGTTTGCCAGGTCTGTCCAGAGGTTTCCCCCGCCATCTAACCCAACTCACCACCAGATGGTGATCAGTTGACAGTTCAGCCCCTCTCTTCACCCGAGTGTCCAAAACATACGGCCTCAGATCAGCTGATACGATTACAAAATCGATCATTGATCTTTGGCCTAGGGTGCTCTGGTACCAGGTACACCTATGAGCATCCTTATGCTTGAACATGGTGTTTGTTATCGCAAGTCCGTGACTAGCACAGAAGTCCAATAACAATCCACCACTCAGGTTCAGATCAGGGAGACCGTTCCTCCCAATCACGCCAGTCCAAGTATCACTGTCATTGCCCACGTGCGCGTTGAAGTCCCCCAGCAAGACTATGGAATCCCCTGCCGGCGCCCCATACAGGACCCCATGCAAGGTATCCAAGAAGGCTGAATACTCTGAACTCCTGTTTGGTGCGTATGCACAAACAACAGTCAGAGTTTTCCCCCCTCCAACCCTAAGGCGAAGGGAGGCGACCCTCTTGTCCACTGGGGTGAACTCCAACGTACAGGCACTCAGCCGGGGACTCGTGAGTATCCCCACACCCGCCTGTGCCCTCACACCCTGAGCAACTCCAGAAGTGAACAAGGTCCATCCCTTGTCCAGGAGTGTGGTTTCAGAGCCCTTGCTATGCGTAGAGGTAAGCCCCACCAGATCCAACCGGTAGCGCTCCACCTCTCGCACCAGCTCAGGCTCCTTCCCCACCAGCGTAGAGACGTTCCACGTCCCGAAAGTCAGCCTCTGCTGCCCCGAATTGGTCCGTCCGGAGCCTCCACTTTCACCGCCATCCACTTGGCAGCGCACACGACCCCACTGGTTCCGACCGCGGGTGGTGGGCCCACGTGGCAGAGAAGATGGTGTGTCCACGTAGCTTCTTCGGGCTGTGCCCGGCCGGGCTCCGTGGCAAGCCCGGCCACCAGGCGCTCGCTGACGAGCCCTACCTCCGGGCCTAGCTCCGGAGGAGGGCCCCGGGCTTCCTCCGGGCCGGGTAACGCATCCTCTTTTAGGGTAGTTCATGGGGGGTATCGTAACCCTGATGGGGGGGGCATTCGGGTGCTACACCTTGCCCAAGGGTGACCCGGAACTATGTAAGGCAGGGGCGTTCAACTCCCTGAGGCTTAATACAAGCCCACATACCTGTATGTTAATACTAATTAATAATAACAAAATTGTTTTAAATGCATGTACACATTTTTTTAGCCTTTTTTAAAGAAAATAATATCATCAAAGCAAGTTATGCAAACTACTCAATGATGTCATGTTGACCACGCCCATAACCACGCCCCCACGTGTCTTGGCAGTTCTTACCTTTTCGGAAGTGAACCAGTAATTGTACGGGTACCAATACAATTTGCTTCAAAATATTTCAGATCAGTAAATGATCTTGCTTTTTAATTTTTAATCACAATAACAATAAAAACACATGAAGGCATTTTAACAATGTCAACTAAATATTTAAACTATGTCATTATTCTGTTTTATTTCATACAATTGTTGAACCAATATAAAGTCAAAGTCCACAGTATTATTCACTGAATTTTTAAACATTAACAAAAACAAAAAACAGATTTTATGAAAACAATATTGATTTAATCATACAGTGTATCACTCATACACTGTACTACCCTGGGGATCAACAGCATCAGTTTATGGACCAGTCCAACCCTCTCCGCGATCGCCTGGCAGTGACACACAACAGACACAGGAACGAAGCACTTCAGTTGCATATGATCCTCTCTCTGGACTTTTATTAATCTACTTGTTAATTTCCTGGTAATATCTGTAAGGCGGTTAAACTTTCATGTTTGCTAAAGTGAACTAAGCACTTATTCTTCTGTTGTTTCAAGCTAGCTTAGCATGTTTGCTTGTCATCTGCTGCTCTCTTACTCCATGTGTTAAATTTTTAGCCCGTTTCTCCAGTTCCACTGTGATATTAAAACTTGTGACAAATGCAGTTTGTGTGCCGCAATGGAAGGGATAATAACATTAAGGTGCCGCTCTGCATTGAACTAAGACTTGGCCAAAAAATCTGATTCCTACATAAACAAACCGTTAGCAGTGGCTGCTAGCAGTCAACACAAAGGACCAAGCTGCAAGGTATGAGCTTCAAGTGATATTTATTTGTGATCATCAATAGGCACCGATTGGGATCTAGCAATTTTTCACAGAATTTGGCCAGTAATGATCAGTGGCCGATCGATTGGAACGCAGTGGCATCTTACATGACATAATCGCCACATTTCTACTAGTTAAAGTTTTTTTTAAATGTTTCTAAACTTTCTTGTCTAAAGTTTAAAATAGTTGGTAAACTTGTTTGTTAACTAGTTCTGTTAATAAAGCAGGGTTTCCCTTACATGTATTTGATTATGGTGTACTGCCATGGCAAAATAAAAGCCAGCGCACCTTAAAAATTAGGGTTTTTAATGTGACAACAAATTTAAGTAATATATTGTATGAATGGAAGTATATAGCTTACTATTTACGCACTATTGACCAGAGGTGTGGACTCGAGTCACATGACTTGGACTCGAGTCAGACTCGAGTCATGAATTTGATGACTTTAGACTCGACTTGACAAAATGTAAAGAGACTTGCAACTCGACTTAGACTTTAACATCAATGACTTGTGACTTCACTTGGACTTGAGCCTTTTGACTTGACATGACTTGCTACTTTCCCCAAAACCCAAACCGTAAAAAGTTATTTGGGAGCGCTCCGTATCTTTCATTTTATACGTCTGTGTCTATCAGCGTGTGTGCTGCGTGTCAGCGCGTGTGCTGTCAGTACAACAGCCAATCAAATTAAATCTACGTTGTTTTCATCCCACAGCATTCAGCCAATCAAATTGCAGGACAACCACCGAACAAGAGTTGTCAAACAATGCGGCAGAGAGAAACAATTATGCCAAAGTTGGTTTCGTTCGGGTATAAAAACTACGACTTGGTCAACAAAAAACGAATTGCCGTATGCAAATCACGCAGTTCGAATATTACAGACGGAGACGCAACAACTTCCAACTTCGTTCGACATTTGAAGTTGCACAAAGAAGGGTAAGTTTTGAATGTAAGCTAACGTTTATTGGCTAAGTAACATGAATTTTATTTGCTGTGTAGTTAAATCAGTGAGGCTGCAAACTCACTGCTAACGTCATAACCATAGACATCTTATAAGTAGACGCAGCATTGAGCGCTACTGCCTACTGGCGCAGACGAGACGCGGAGCCGCCATCTTGGAGTGGTGATCCGCTCCACTCAGTGCAATTCATTTGGCAGGAGCAATGAACTGTCAGCGCATTTAATTCATTTTACCTCACTGAATACCACTGATTTTCTCGCGCTTTTTTGTCATACGTGTAGCTATGATAACGGACACATGTTTTGGCGTTTTTATTATTCATAGTTTGCTTAACAGTAATATAATATTCTTATACGCTATAAATGACCAGACGTCCGAGATCAAAACTGGGAATATAATCCCAGAGAAGGGGGAAAAAAACGGTCAGCTATTTTTAAATTGAAGAAACAATATGATTAGATTATATATACATGCGTATATCCTACATAAACAATGTATGAATACATTAGATATCTATATATTTTAGGGACCTATAGACTGTAACTCTGTTGCTGCAGCAGTAGAGAGTTTATTCTGTCTTGACACTTTGTATTGATATTTTGTATTACATTCTTCCCTTAAATGATCATGTTTACAGTGATTGTTTTATATCTATTTTTTATGTATGTCGCTTTGGATAAAAGCGTCTGCCAAATACTTCAACATATATAAACACCTGAAAGTCTTTATATCAGCTAAAACCACCAATCTGTTTCACTGGATTCAGAATAAAACCAAATGCTGTCTTACCCAACAATGTTAATATTTGAATATTGTTACTTGAAGACTTATTCCTGGTTACAATTATACTGTTAAGAAAGTATTGTCTTATACTTTGCCTAAAATGAGAATGCATCATAATCAGTGGCGGCTGGTGAATTTTGTTTCAGGTGGGGCTGAAAGTTTGTAAAGCAAACCCCTGTAGGGGCGTCATCCTCCCCCAGAAGATTTCTTTGTGATTCTCACATACAAATATTGAAGATCTTTGCTCCTTCTCAACTTTGTGGTAATGTTATTTTCATAAAATACAACCAATAGTATGTTAATGTTTGTTTTTGAATGAGTTAAATGTTTAAAATTGTTTAAACTATTAAAATGACTGGTTAATAGTGCTATTATGAAGTGCAATGTCAGCACCATTTTTTTTCCTGCAATTTCAAATGCACTTGTTTTAATAAATAAATACAGCGTTTTAAAAGCATACACAATCTGTGTAAAAATATTAGTCTGTGTGTAAAAGGACTTGAAAGGACTCGAAACTCAAAATGCAGGACTTGGGACTTGACTTGAGACTTTCTAGTCTTGACTTTGGACTTGACTCGGGACTTGCCTGTCTTGACTCGGGACTTGACTCGAGACTTGAGGGCAAAGACTTGAGACTTACTTGTGACTTGCAAAGCAATGACTTGGTCCCACCTCTGCTATTGACACACCAAAACCTCAGTCACAAGAAAACGACTGATCACTGAAACAGTACTGCTGAAACAGGATGTTGTGATGACGTAAGCAAGACGCACACGATTGTCTGTAGCACAGGCAACATGTCTGCGATGTGGACACATTGGCAGCGCATGGTAAAGCAATAGGTGGCACCGTAATATCCAATTGTCAGAAGAAAGTCACTTCCGAACAAGATATAATGAAAACAGGAAACCAAACTTTTTTTATAACATGTTTGTTAACTTATTCTGCTATTAATGATGGTAAAAAAAATCTAAATGGTCTTGGCTGTTAATAACGTTTTTAATACTTGCTAAAAAGTTTATGTTAACTTGTTCTGCTCCAATATTTGTTTTTATGTTTATAAACTTTCTTGGCTTAAGTTGAAAATAGTTGGTAAACTTGTTTGTTAACTAGTTCTGTTAATAAAGCAGGGTTTCCCTTACATGTATTTAATTATGGCACAGTGTCACAGCAAAATAAAAGCCTCCGCACCTTAAAAAAAAAAATTTTTCAGTGATGCACCAAAAATTCAGTCACCTGAAAATACTTTCAACACTGAAACAGTACTGCCGAAACAGGATGTGATGACGTAAGCAAGATGCACAGGATTGTCTGTGGCAGAGGCAGCTTGCCTGTGATGTGGACACTTCCGGAAAAGACAACAATAAAAAAATTAAAAAAAATAGTTATATATATAAAAATAAGGTTTAAAATAGTTGGTAAACATGATTGTTAACTTATTCTGCTGTTAATGAAATTCAACAAATGGTCTTGACTGTTAAAGTTTTGAATACTTCGTAAAGTTGTTTATGTTAACTTGCTCTGCTTCAATATATTTTTTTTAAATGTTTATAACCTTTGTGGCTAAAGTTTAAAATAGTACGTACATTTGTTTGCTAACTTGTTCTTTGTTAATACAAATTTAAAAGAATGTTGGTTGTTAAAGTATAAACATGCGATCTGAACTTATTCTGCTGTCAGTCTTTTGAAAAAAATGTTGTAAATGGGCTTGGCTGTTAATAAAGTCTAAAATAGTAGATTTTATTTGTTAACTTGTTCTGAACTTTTTAAAATGCTTGTAAACTTTCTTGGGTGTCAAAGTTTATAAACCTGTTCTGCTGTTAATTAAGTTTAGAAACATGTTTGTAAATAGTCTTGACCATTACAAAGTTTCAAAATGTGGTCTAACCATCTTCTGCTGTTCATAAAGTAAAAAAAAAAAAGTTTTGTAAATGGTCTTGTCTGTCAAAGTTTAAAATAGTTTTTGGGGAAAAATGTAATAAGTGGTAAAATATACATATTTGTGATTCTGCTAGTACCGGTAATACAGTTTAAAATAATTGGTAAAAATGTTTATTAACTTGTTTTGCAGTTAATTAAGTAGAAAACAATTTTGTATCATTGAATCTAACTGAGGTTGTCATAAACTGGAAGCCATAACCATGAAAGTTAGATGTTATGAGCCAATGTCCTATATTAGTTTCACCTTGTAAATATAATTGCTGGACTAAACTAACTTTATTCACATTTTTTGAGTTTCACCTGACTTGAGGCTTCATGACAGCGCAGATTTTTTTTTAACATATTCTACAGCTGGTGTGCCATTACGTCGATAGCTACCGGTCAATGGGAAAGAGTGTGTCGGTCGATCGCCAGGCAGGCATTAAAAAACTAAAAATTAGCGATCATCAATCTTCAAGACGTCACTTTTGTCACTTGATGGACATTCACGGCACCCGAGAGTCTTGTGAGATGACGCTGGCTGCTGCAAGCTCATTATTAAGAAAAAATGACCGACAGGAAGGCGAAAAACACTTTTTATTTCAACAGACTCTCGCGCCGTACCTGCCGTCAAAACTCTAAAGTCTGACTGCTCAGTTCCTATCTTCACAATAAAAGCGCCTCAGCCTGCCTGCGCTAACAAAATAAGAGTCTCAGAAGGCTGGCGTGCACAAGCAAGCAAGCTACGGAGTTTGCCGCCAATGTATTTCTTGTAAAGTGTATAAAAAGTAGTATGGAAACTGGACAGATAAGATGCCAAAAACCAACCACTTTCACGTGGTATTGGACAGAAAGGAAGACTTTTTTTTCTCCTCCATTCGAAAATGCGGACGTTATCAGCACTACTGTCTGATTCCAATCAATGCAAGTCATCAGAATCAGGTAATACACCAACTTATATTCTTGTCTTCATGAAATAAAGGAATCTATATGTTAAACATGCTTGTATTATCATTAAACACCTTTAACTTGGTAACAAAAACCTCTATTTCATAAATAAATACATATTAATTATATATATGAATGAGGTAGATCCCTTCAACTTGGTCAATTGAAAAGTAGCTTGCCTGCAGAAAAAAAGTGTGGGCAACATTTTTGCCCCAAATGATAAAACTGGTTAAATGAACTAAAATATTAATATTGCAGTATTGGCCACAAGAGGAGACCAAACCAATCAAAGCATGCTGTTCAGTGTCGCGGCCACTGATTGGCTCAGCCTAAGGCATCATTACTATATTGGCTTAAAAGAGTGTAAAAGTGACTAAAGGGTGTTATTTCGTATGTGTATTATCAATATTATTATAGATGGCTCCGATAATGTTGAAAATGTACTGAAACAGGATTTTTATGCTCTACCAATGAAAATATTTGATGTATAAATTAGGATTCCTACTTCAGTCATATTCAGAATCAATTAACAGCGATAAACGAGGGATTACTGTACTCAAGTACTACTTCAGTACATTTTGTATTATGCAGGGTAACTTTACACTTGGTTTCAGTAAAACACAGCTGCACTGTTAAGTCCCAAATAACTGAGGCGCTCTCCTTTCGATTGCACCGATGAAGGAGCGCGTCATACCTCGGGGTGTCTGTCCAGGTCAGACAGCACCAAACCGTGCTGCAGAATCAGCTGGCGGGCCTGAGGGAGGGCGGAGAAACAGAGTTATAAACCGACTGTGGGCAAAAAATTGATTCATTACAAAACGTGAACATGACCTGGAAGGAGGTGGGAACACACACGATGTTCAGCTTCTCCTGGCGCACCCTCTCCGCTGCAACATACACACGACAGAGTTGTTGAACACACGCTTCAAAATTTAAAGCATGCATCCTTAGTTGGAGACAAAATATGTCCCCATTAATAAGCTGCTCACCCAGTCTGTCCACTGCGTAAACAATGGTGGAGCCACTGCCCACTCCGACCACCTGGTTGTTCTGTGGGACAGCAAACCAAATGGGCTTCAAGTTCGCCGTAAACATTATGTTACCAAATGTCAAACTTGCACATTTGGCTATGGTGCATTTGCAAAAAGTAGGGAAAAAAAACAAAGTTTGAATGAAAGCAAATCAAATAAGTTTAGAACTACAGTGTTTTATTCAGAAATAATACGACGTATCAACAAAATAAGCAAAAATAAGTCTAAATTGTAAGTCATAAATAAGTTTCTTAATGGGGTCACATGTTTTTTTCTACATTTAAAACACTTCATTGTGGTCTACATAACATGCAATGGTGGTTCTTTTGTCAACATGTTGCATTGATTGTTTTACAGACCATCTTCAAACCGCTTTCGTATTGACGTGCCTCCACTTCGACAGTGTCTTCTCCCCACCATCTTTGTTGGGAGTTCTTAGCGCTTCCATATCAAGACGATTATGGCAACAATAATAATGATTATTAGGGTCCGCACAGGACCTTTTCAAAAGGAATCCCAAAGGGAGTCCTTTTGCAATGGGACGAAAGGACCCTATTGAAATTGTAAGGTTTATTATTATTCTTTATTATTCTTCCGCACCGTCGCGCGCTGCTTTGCCCCCCTTAACATACTTCAAAACTCACCAAATTTGACATACACATCAAACCCCGGGTACAGCACACTTTAGTGGTAAAAAAAAATACCAAAAATCAACACTGCTCTCTAGCGCCCCCTAGGAAGAAAAATGCCTCTAACTCCCACTAGGAAGGTCGTAGAGACATGAAACAAAAACCTGTATGTAGGTCTCAGTTAGACCTACAATTCATAATTTCACTTCTTCGGGCGAATATCAACAGGAAGTTGGCAATTTCCCCTTCAAGACAAAAAATGACTAAAAACACTCATTTTTGATTTTTGAGCTGTAATTTGACCCCCTTAAAATACTTCAAAACTCACCAAAATTCGCACACACATCGGGACTGCGGGAAACTGCGATCTAAAAAAAAAACCGAATCCCAAAACTCAAAATTGTGCTCTACATAATTTTTTGAAAAAAAAGAGAAAAAACTGCTCCTCAGAGGAAAAATCGGACAAAACTGCTTGTAACTTCCGGTAGGAACGTCGTAGAGACATGAAAAAAATACCTCTACGTAGGTCTTATTTAGACCTACATTTCATACATTGACACCCTTCATCAAAAATCAACAGGAAGTTTGTTATCTCCATTTCAAAACAACATTTTTGTACCAAACGGTCACCAAACATCAAACATTATCTCCTCTGAGCGCGTTTGTCGTTTCGGCTTCAAACTGCTACAGGAGAGAGATTGAACCCTTCTGATTAAAAGTTGTGTACGGATAATGATTAAGTGCTACCGTTTTGATTTTACGAGCCTTCAAAGACCCGCAGCACTGATGCTGCTACGGTGCCAAAAATGACAACGAAACTGCGATTAGACCTTCTTTGGCCTCAATACACACAATAGCCTATAATGACAATGTGAACTCAGACACAACTTCCTCTAACTCCCAGTACCAATATCGTAGAGACACGAAACCAAAACCTCTATGTAGGTCTCACTCAGGACTACCACTGGACAAAAGTATTGGACACCTAGGACTAGCACCTGCCAGAAGGCGGACCCGACCAATGCTGCTTGCAGCTTTAATTTTGGTTGATATTGAAATCACGATGAATAAAAACAATTAATTGCACCTCCAAAACTCAACTTTAAAATATAATTCAAAATGACAATGCACATAAATTAGTAATGAATAAACAGCAAGTAAATTAATAATAGTAACAGCAATTAATTAACATAAGAGCAATACAGGAAAAAAATAACATTCAGTTTTTCCAATTTATTTATTTTTTAACTCCATTTTCTACCTTTTACACTTATTTCACCACCATAGATTGTGTGCTTATTGTGTCAGAAAATGACACAATGTTTGTTAATCAAATGCAAACTCTCTCACATGTATTAGTATTTGGTGCAATACATCTTTGGACAATTTAGACCAGTATTTTAAGTCATGTAAATGTATCATCCATCCATCCATTTTCTACCGCTTGTCCCCATTCAATAAGTGCTTAAAAGTACTTTAAAAAAAAACAACGTTTATTTAGATAGCACAGGTTGACCGCAAGTGGCGCACCACGCTGTTTTGGGAAAGGGGGGGAAGTGTGGTGTTGTTCTCCGCTTGACATATGCAAACGACTTGAGGCTGTTAAAAAAGAAAAGAAAAAAAGAACGCCTCTAAAGTTGCGCCTGCAGTCCTGTTTGTACATTGATCTTACATGGATGATGTCGTTCACAACAACACAAGCAGATGAGATGTGTTGTGGACGTATGGATTATTCTCGCTAACTTTAGTATCACAATTTAGTCGCTGTTTGTGGCCATATCCACATTGTTTAGTTCAGGACGGGGCAGTTGATTGTTTCGGGGATAAATGAGCGGTACTAATCATTTTTTCCTAACAAATGTTTCTTCTCTTCACAATGACAACATTTCACTCACAATTATGTCAATTTCTGCGTTTAACAGCGAATTCCTTTTTATTGGCCAATTATTTGACTACGTTAACGCGGAAATCATATGCCTTACCTTTTTTGTTGAGTTTAGCGATTGTGCATATTAGCGCTGTGTCAAATAAAAAGTAGTAACCATATGGAAGTAGAATTGTCTCACATCAACTTATACAGGGTTTCCTGCAGTGTTTTGTTGTTAAGGCGGCTGCCTTAACAACAGAGCCACCGCCTAAACTAACGTCTTTACAAGCTATCCAGCCACACGTGCGCATTTAAAAAACTATCTCTGTCCCCAAGCAAACGCATACACTGAGTGTCATATGCATGCCAAAATACTGGGGGCGCTGTAGCCTAGGACTTAAGACCATTTTATCCAATCAGAAACATCCGAAACGTCATTTCTGGAGCCGGCATATAGCAAAAATAATGAGTCACGGCAAGAAAAAATTATATATGTGGATTGACAGAGGAGTAAAGCTACTTTTAAGCATCGTTTTGGAGTTTAAAGGCCTACTGAAATGAATTTTTTTTATTTAAACGGGGATAGCAGATCTATTCTATGTGTCATACTTGATAATTTCGCGATATTGCCATATTTTTGCTGAAAGGATTTAGTATAGAACGACGACGATAAAGATCGCAACTTTTGGTATCTGATAAAAAAAGGCTTGCCCCTACCGGAAGTAGCGTGACGTAGTCAATTGAACATATACGCAAAGTTCCCTATTGTTTACAATGATGGCCGCATGAAGTGAGAGAGATTCGGACCGAGAAAGCGACGATTTCCCCATTAATTTGAGCGAGGATGAAATATTTTTAAATGAGGAAAGTGCAAGTGAAGGACTAGTGGGGAGTGGAAGATGCTGTGAGAGCCGGGGGTGACCTGATATTCAGCTGGAAATGAATACAACAGTAAATAAACACAAGACATATATATACTCTATTAGCCACAACACAACCAGGCTTATATTTAATATGCCACAAATTAATCCCGCATAAAAACACCTAGGTGTTTGTTATGCTAGCTCCTAGCTACTAGCTCGAGCTAGTTATAGCTCGAGCGGGTAATATGGACGGGATCCTGTATATATAACCCGCCAATACAATTCAAACACCTGCACAACACACACACTCACTCAGCCCAAACAACCTTTCACCTAACCCAAGGTTCATAAAGCTTATATATTTAATCAAAGTTACGTACATGACACGCACGTACTGGCAAGCAATCAAAGGTTTGGAAGCGCGCGGGTGGGACCTGATATTCAGCTGGGAATGACTACAACAGTAAATAAACACAAGACATATATATACTCTATTAGCCACAACACAACCAAGCTTATATTTAATATGCCACAAATTAATCTTAATGCTAGCTCCTAGCTACTAGCTCGAGCTAGTTATAGCAAGCGATCAAATGTTTGGAAGCGCAGCTGTGTACTCACGTTATCGCAACTGTGTATCCAAATGAAAGTCCTCCTGGTTAGAGTCTCTGTTGTCCGAGTTCTTCCATCTTGACTGCATCTTTCGGGAATGTAAACAAAGAAGCGCCGGCTGTGTACGTGTTGTTGCTGACTTCCCTCGCAAAAAAGACACTTCGCACCGACAACTTTCTTCTTTGCTTGCTCAGCTTCTTTCTCCATAATGCAATGAACAAATTGCAACAGATTCACCAACACAGATGTCCAGAATACTGTGGAATAATGAGATGAAAACAGAGCTATTTCGTATTGACTTCAATGGTGTCCGAATACTTCCGTTTCAATGATTGACGTCACGCGCATACGTCAACCCTCAGAGGCGTTTCGAACCGGAAGTTTAGCGGGAAATTTAAAATTGCACTTTATAAGTTAACCCGGCCGTATTGGCATGTGTTGCAATGTTAAGATTTCATCATTGATATATAAACTATCAGACTGCGTGGTCGGTAGTAGTGGCTTTCAGTAGGCCTTTAAAGTTAACAAAACTCAAAGTGTTGACTGGGAAACTTGCCAGTCCAAGTATGGTGACATTCTTACCCTATTTTGGAACGGTACAGACTTGGAGAGACATCTGAGGAATTTCCACATCGGAAAGAGGAAATCACAAAAACAACTATCAGCACTAAACTGAAAGCGATTTGTGGAAAGTACAGACAAGCAGTCGACGCAGGTGGAAGAAGTGGTTACGGTAGAGTTGTTTTGCTGTACTTCCAACTATGCGAGCAGATCTGGGGCGGTTCTCCATCAACTACCGTATTTTCCGCACCATAAGCCGCACCTAAAAACCACAATTTTTGTCAAAAGCAGACAGTGCGGCTAATAACCCGGTGCGCCTTATATATGGATTAATATTCATATTTATTTTCATAAGGTTTAGGTCTCGCAACTACGGTAAACAGTCGCCATCTTTTTTCCCCGTAAAAGAGGAAGCGCTTCTTCTTCTACGGTAAGCAACCGCCCCATAGAAGAGGAAGCGCTTCTTCTTCTACTGTAAGCAACCGCCAAGGTGAGCACCCGCCCCCGGAGAAGAAGAAGCTCGCGGATATTTAATTTCATTTGTTTTTCTGTAAAGACAACAAAATGTCTCCTACTAAGAGACACGCGTACAAGGTTCCACTGGCTTTTGATATTCATGTGAACCGCACTGTGGATACAACGGGAGCACGTACGGTGAATATTCGCACCACAGGGAATGAGAAGTCGTCCTACTGTGGTTCTAGCTTGCCATGCTAACGGCCAGAAACTTCCACCCACGGTGATATTCAAAAGGAAGACCTTGCCAAAAGAGAACTTTCCAGCCGGCGTCATCATAAAAGCTAACTCGAAGGGATGGATGGCTGAAGAAAAGATGAGCGAGTGGTTGATAGACGTTTACGCGAAGACACCGGGTGACTTTTTTCACGCAGCGCCGTTCCTGTTGATCTACGACTGCATGCGCGTCCACATCACAGATGGTGTCAAAAAACAAGTGAAGCACACCGAAGAAGAATAATTCGAGGGATTTGTAGATGAGTAATAACTTCAGAAAGTGAGCTTTAAATGTTTATTTTGTGTGTTGTGTGACATTAACGTATGAGCAACGTTGAGTTATTGATGTTGCTATTGCTCTGCACTATTTTGAGTGTTACTATTTTTCTGATTGCACATTTGCACATTACATTTTGGGAGTGAACAGAGTTGTTAGAACGCTGGTTTGTAATATATTATTAAAGTTTGACTGACCTATCTGACTGTTTTGTTGACATTCCCTTTAGCGTAGCGTAGGTGCGGCTAATAGCACGGGGCGGCTAACAGGTAAACAAAGTTTTGAAATATGCCGTTCATTAAACGTGCGGCTAATAACACGGGGCGCCTTATGGTGCGGAAAATACGGTACATAGAATATAATGGACTTTATTGCCAATATATTTGCATATAATGAGATTAAGGACTCCAACTTAAAGGCCTACTGAAATGATTTTTTTTTATTTAAACGGGGATAGCAGATCCATTCTATGTGTCATACTTGATCATTTCGCGATATTGCCATATTTTTGCTGAAAGGATTTAGTAGAGAACAACGACGATAAAGATCACAACTTTAGGTATCTGATAAAAAAAAGCCTTGCCCCTACCGGAAGTAGCGTGACGACACCGGGGGAAGGACTGCTCATATTTTCCTATTGTTTACACCAGCAACGAGAGAGATTCGGACCGAGAAAGCGACGATTACCCCATTAATTTGAGCGAGGATGAAAGATTTGTGGATGAGGAACGTTAGAGTGAAGGACTAGATGCAGTGCAAGACATATCTTTTTTCGCTCTGACCGTAACTTAGGTACAAGCTGGCTCATTGGATTCCACACACTCTCCTTTTTCTATTGTGGATCACGGATTTGTATTTTAAACCACCTCGGATACTATATCCTCTTGAAAATGAGTCGAGAACGCGAAATGGACATTCACAGTGACTTTTATCTCCACGACTATACATCGACGAAACACTTTAGCTACGAAGCTAACGTGATAGCATTGTGCTTAACTGCATATAGAAACAAAATAAATAAATCCCTGACTGGAAGGATAGACAGAAGATCAACAATACTATTAAACCAGGGACATGTAAATACACGGTTAATGCTTTCCAGCCTGGCGAAGGTTAACAATGCTGTTGCTAACGATGCCATTGAAGCTAACTTAGCAACTGGACCTCACAGAGCTATGCTAAAAACATTAGCTATCCACCTGCGCCAGCCAGCCCTCATCTGCTCATCAACACCTGCGTTCCAGCGATCGACGGTGCGACGAAGGACTTCACCCGATCACAGATGCGGTCGGCGAGACGGAGGAAGTTAAGGTGAGTTCGGCGGCTAACGCGTCTGCTATCCATCTCTGTCTTCCTGGTTGTGTTGCTGTAGTCCGCCACAAATACACCGATCCCACTTACAACTTTCTTCTTTGCAGTCTCCATTGTTCATTAAACAAATTGCAAAAGATTCACCAACACAGATGTCCAGAATACTGTGGAATTTTGAAATGAAAACAGATTTTTTTGTATTGTATTCAATGGGGTACCAATACTTCCGCATCAACTGATTCCGTCACGCGCACATCATATCATCATATCTAGACGTTTTCAACCGGAAGTGTGGCGGGAAATTTAAAATTGCAATTTATAAGTTAACCCGGCCGTATTGGCATGTGTTGCAATGTTAAGATTCCATCATTGATATATAAACTATCAGACTGCGTGGTCGTTAGTAGTGGGTTTCAGTAGGCCTTTAAGGTTCGGTAGTGGGAACAAATATGGGATAAAAATAAATTACACAAGAGGTAATAAAGATAAAACTAAGAATTGAAATAAGTCCTGTGGGGTCTCTGTTGGTGACTTGATGTGGTGGCGGCGCGGCGTCTGGTCTGGATGCCGTGTCTCAGTTGTTTGGGCGGTGGTGTGTTTGTGCGGGTTTGGGTTGGGGTGGTGGGGTCTTTTGGTGGGGGAGGGTGTTGGTGTCTCTTGTTTGCGTGTTGGCGTTTGGGCTGGCTGGCGCTGGCTGGTCTCCGTGATCCTGTTGGCGTGTGGTTGCCAGTCGCAGTTTTTTTTTTGATCGCTTTGATTTGATTTGATTGGGTGGTGCTGGCTGTCTGGGGGTATTGTGGCTGCTGTTTCTGCTGCCGTTTGTTTGTGGTGTGGGTGCCCGTGGCTGCTGGGTCTAGTGCAGGAGGGTGGCTGATGTTGTGACTGGTGGCAGCGCGCGCGTGTGGTGGTTGTCGGGGCTGACAAGCTGTGTATATGTATGTATATGTGTGTATGTATGTATGTATATTTATGTATATGTATATATTAAGGCTGAAACGACGCGTCGACGTAGTCGACGTCATCGGTTACGTAAATACGTCGACGCCGTTTTTGTGCGTCGACGCGTCGCATAATGACGTCACACTACCGTCATGGCGAAGCGCAAAGCAGACGATCAAAGAAGACGATGCGAGCGGTGCGAGCGAGGGGGGAAAAGCATGCCAAAAGTGGTCAAAAGTGTGGGAGTATTTCAATAAATGGCCTAATAATGTTGTTGTATGCACACTGTGTCGAGCGTAAATGGCCTATCATAGCAGCACAACGGCTATGAACGAACATTTGAAAAGAAAACCATCAACTAGTCAATCGTCCGTGCGAGCATACGTTGTCATCAATACACAAAAACATGAATGTGTCATTTGTATCTGCTAGGGGTGTAACGGTACGTGTTTTGTATTGAACCGTTTCGGTACGGGGCTTTCGGTTCGGTACGGGGGTGTACCGAACGAGTTTTCTAAGCTAAAGCTAAAGTCTTAACAAGCTGCTTTGCTCCGTCTGCCTCTGTCTCAGCACGCAGCATTGTCCCACCCACACAACCATCTGATTGGTACACACGCAGCATTGTCCCACCCACACAACCATCTGATTGGTACACACGAAGCATTATCAGCCAATCAGCAGTGCGTATTCAGAGCGCATGTAGTCAGCGCTTCAGCGTGGAGCAGATAGGTGTTTAGCAGGTGAGCATCAGGCACCGGACTCTCCCCAAATGATAATAAACACCACCCAGTCAACTACTAGTAACATCACTATGAGCCCGTTGACCTTCTAGAAACTTAAACTGCAGCTCAGCTCACTCGCAATCCTGGCTTGAGGTGAAGGCTAATTAGCTCTCAGTTCCAGCCACATCGACCCCTTCTGAGCGCCTATTTTCAGCTGCTGGGAATATTGTAAACAAGAAAAGAACCAAAGCATGTAGACATGCTAACCTTTCTTCATTACAACTGTTAGACACTCACTGGAATGAGTAGAATTGGTTATTGTGTACTGTGTTGGACTGGATGTTTATTTTGCACATTTTAAAAGCAATACTTAATGTTTACAGTGCTCCAGAATATTTAGATTGGCACTTTTTTGTATTGGATGTTTATCTTTATTTTTGCACATTTTAGCAAATAAGCAATACTTTCACTTTTGTTGAAATGTTTACACTGTTGTTACAGAATATTTCGTTTTGCACTTTTTTGTATTGGATGTTTATCTTTATTTTTGCACATTTTAAAGCAAAATAAGCAATACTTTTAATTTTGAAATGCTTATACTATTGCAGAATATTAAGATTTGCACTGGATGTTGACTTTTATATTTGCACATTAAAAAGCAAATAAGCTACTTTTAATTTTGTTAAATGTTAAAAGTTTTAAATGTTTACATTGTTACAGAATATTTAGTCATGTTGTTGTCAATGTTGACTGAGTGGCCATACTTCTTTTTTTTTGTAAATAAAAGCCATGCCTTTTGAAAAAACGGGCCTACATTTATTTTTTCATCTTCATTTTGAATAAAAAAATAATCGGTAAAAGGAAAAATAATCTATAGATTAATCGAAAAAATAATCTATAGATTAACCGATTAATCGAAAAAATAATCTATAGATTAATCGATAGAAAAATAATCGTTAGCTGCAGCCTTAGTATATATGTGTATGTGTACATGTGTATGTGCATGTATATAGATATGTATGTATATTTCTGGGGGTACGTTCTGGGCCTGCCTGTCAGGTGGGGGTCGGCGCCTCAGGCTACTGCATCCGGACTGCGTATCTGGAGCTCCTGGGTCCCACCGTCCATCCCTTCCGGGTGTCCGTCTTGGTTGGGGCCTGCTGGGTCTAGTCCCTGCGTCTACTGTGGTAGCTTGGTGCTGCAAGGTTTTCCGAGGTGCTGCGAGTCGGCCAGTTGTTGGGGTAGTGACCTTGTGTGTCAGCATGTCTGTGATCTTCTTTTAATTCTTTTTAAAAAAAATATATTTAATTATTTATTTATTTTTTTAATATATTTTATTAATTTTATTTTTTATTTTCCCCCTACCTCAGGGGGGGGGGACTCGGCGGGGCGGTTGCTGGTTGTTCTATCTCCATCGTTGGGGTCCCGCGGGTGGGGTGGGTGGTTCCCGTGGCCCCGTGCTGGGTGGTCCTGTGGCGGCCGACTTGGGTGGGGTGGCCGGGGGCTGGCCTCGCCGCCCTCTCCGGGGGTGGGCTCAAGGGGACCTGCTTGCCGGTGGGGCGGGGGTGGTCTTCCCGTCCGGTTGCGGGGGGTCTCCGGGCCCCTCGGCCAGGCGTCCCGCCTTTCTGCCCGTGTGGGGTGTGGTCTCTCACTGGCTTGGAGTCTGGCTGTCCCCTGCTTTTCTCGTGCCTTGTCCTCTGCCGGGTGCGTCTGTCTGCGGCCTGCTGCTGGCCCTTGTGGGCGGCGCGGTGGGCCGGGCTCTGGGGTTCCTGTCGCTGTCCGGCTTGGCTGCGTGGGGGCGGTGGTCCCTGGTTCCCTGGGCACCACACCTACTGTTTGTGGGTTGGGCTCTCGGGGAGGCTGGGGCCGTACTCTGGCTCCCACACACACTGGGAGTCAAATGTATTGTACACACAAATTCACATATACTCACATACATACATACGTACCTACGCTCCCACATACATATACAAATACAGTACATATTTACACACGCAAAGTTTGTACATCCACACGCACATTCATTATACAAACATACACATACTGTACATATACACTCACTGTACAAACACATATACACATACTGTACATATACATTCACTGTACAAACACATACTGTATACACATACTGTACATATACATTCACTGTACAAACACACACATACTATACATATACATTCACTGTACAAACACAGATATACACATACTGTACATATACAAGTACATATGCACACATACACTCATGCACATAATCACGTTTCATCAAACATATATTAATGTTGTTGCCCTAGGGTAAACTGGGTATAACACATGGCACTCTGACAAAGCTTAACCTATTGTTACTATAACAATCTACAAGGTTATTGTAGGTTGCTTCTCTTTCTTCCCCTCCATTTTTCTGCATTCTTTCGTATCTCAAGTTATCATTACGTATATGTATTGTTGCATTTGAACAACTGTATTGTTGATAATAAAGGTAAAGTATTGGTATTGTTCATTATCAATAGCGCTATTTCTATTGGTATTTGTATTGCTCCATTTTTAGTGTAATAATGCTCATTGTCATTTCTGTATTATTTTTTATTTTCGCTAACTGCTTATTTGCTATTACTTTTACCACCATATTGTACATGTCGTATTTGCTGATGTTGCTCTATTGTTGTTGTGTTTGCTGTTGTTGTTTTTGTCTCTCTGTCTAATCCCCCTCTTGTCCCCACAATTCCACCCTCTGTCTTCCTTTTTTTTTCTTTCTATCCCCTCCTGCTCCGGCCCGGCTGCACCAAATGATAATATAAATACATTTAATAAAGTCAAATACAAATAAGGCAACAAGAGAAGTATCCTACACTTCTCTTTTGTAAAGTAAATCTGAACAGCGGATATGGGCATCTACATCAACTATATGATTTGCCTGAGAAGCTGGACAGGACAAAAAAAAAAAAAAAAAGAATTGAAATAAACAGACTACTATCCAATAAAAATAATAAGCAAATCTGTACAATATACAAAACACTATACAAATACAAAATACTGTACAAAATACAGAACAAGACAAGAGTACCGGAGTAATAAATAACAATCAGGATGTATTGCACTCAAAGGCTAATATTGCACAGTAGGGTATTAGGGTAGGATATTGTATAGGGGTGAATTATTTATTATAAGTTAGAGTTCAACATGGTGACAGCTCTGGGAAAGAAGCTGTCTCTGAGCCTGTTTGTTCTGGCTCTGATGCACCTGTAGCGCCTGCCCGATGGTAGCAGGTCAAACAGGTGGAAGCCAGGGTGTGTGCATCCATTCAATTTGAAATAGAAACATCAGATATTGACACAAGCTCTCACAGGAGTTTGGATTCTCCATTCACCCTTGACAGCCTGGTCACAGACAAAGATATGCCGAATGATGTACAAGAGCAGTAAGATTCCAATAGGAGAAATCCACAATCTTCTGTGGTGAAAGAGAGAAGAGCTCTACTTCAGGTATGTGGGCACTAACTTCATTGCTAGGAAGTACTATTGTTAAAAGGCAGATAGATGTTGTATATCTGGGGCATCAAAACATTTTTATATGAACTGCACTGCAATTACAAATGCTCTCAGGTGACCACTTTCAATAATGTTGAATCATATTTTGCCCATTTGTTTTAATATTATCATTGTTTGACAACCGTGTGACAAAAATACTTGCTTTGGAATCAGAAGTCAAGATGGCAAGCATATATTGAAGTTCAGCTGTTTTAGATGTATTTAAATAGGGTTGTATTAAAAATGCTTTGAGTAGTTTCTTGTAATAAATAATATTGAGTTAAGTAAAACTGCAGTTGCATTAAATGTTTTTTTTTCTGTCAAAATTAAAATACCTCGAAGTGCTCTATTGACATACATTGTTTCCCAACGTTGTTGAGGGCCATTTGACATGTTGTAAATAACATGTCACTATCTTACACCTGTAGGGATGATGTTTGATAAGAAATTATCGAGTTCGAGTCTATTATCGAATCCTCTTATCGAACCGATTCCTTATGGTTTCTCTTATCGAGTCCAGATAGGTTGTTGTATATGGAAAAAAACACAATATTTGGTTTAACAAAAGCTCACTTTTATTATATAAGAAAACAATTTAATCTAAAAAATAAATAAATATTGACTCTTGCCCCCCTAAAAAAATAAAATAAATAAATATTGACTGTTGTTACCCAAAGTATATTAAGTGGGATTTTTCAGAAAAACAAATATATAAGGTAACACAAAAACAACCTGTCTCTGTGATCACTATAGGTGTATAAATAATACTAGTGTTAAATAAAATCAGTCCTTTGGGCACAAAACTGGAAATAATACAGCTCTCCAAAAAGTGCAATTCTGCTGCTATTTGACATAACTGTTTGTTATGATGCTTTGACATTTTTGCACTTTATTTCTTTATTGAAAGACAATTCTATGAAGAGAAAAGTTGTTTGCAAATGTGGTTACAATGCTAAAAAATGAAAAGTTAAAGCTAAAAAAAGAAATACACTTTATTGAGTTAACATTATTTCTTTATAGGGGGAAAGATGTTATGAGCTAGGGAATATAACAACTACACTACCCATCATGCAACGGGAGTGACGAGCATGCGCGGTAGCCCCGAAAAGTGTTGTTGCATGTCGTCACCCGTGAAAGTAAACGTCAAGAACTCAGCCAACACGCCTCGTCTGAATTATTTATAATTAGACAGACAACACATATACAGTGTGATATTGTTTTGTTTACAAGGAAAGAAAAACAAAAGTTGAAAAAGGGAGATCATGTCATATATGTATGTGCTGCGGTTGCTATAAGAACGTTGCGACAGCTGCCGTAAAGGAGGTGCGTTGCTATGTTTCCGGTTGGTCGTAAAAGTGTTCGTCATGTGTTTGTAGTCTGATCAAATCTCTCAGTAAAGTTATTCATTGGATTATACCTTTTGTTTTGAACTTTATTAAACCTTGGAGCACTTTTTCCCGTCCATTTTTTTTCTGCTTTCGCTATCTGCGCTTAATGACCGAGCTACGTGACTGATTTCTTGTGATGTCACACGGAGCATTTGTGGTCGGGACGGGATTTGTTCCGAGGGGTTCGAATATAGAACCAACTCTTTTTCTTTACTATAGTGGTCTCGATAACGGGTACCGGTTTTTAAAAAGGGATTCGAGTCCGAGGACTCGGTTCTTTTCTTATCGAACAACCGGGAAAACCGGTTTCGAGTATCATCCCTATACACCTGTGCTAAAGTGGGTTTATCCCAAATAATGTATTCATGATTATTAATTGTAATTTTGTAAAAATCCTTACAAAAATGTTTTTTTTTTCACTAGGCAAAACTCAACAGCCACGAGCACAACAGACTATAACGAAAACTTCCAATCAAGACAAAGTTGCTGAATGCAGTAGAAGAAGACGTCCAGATAAAGAAGAGACTTCTGGACATGATGGAGACATCAGAGAAGTGATCGTCTGACAATTTAGACAAACTAACATCAAATTACTAAGTCAAAATATTGACTTACTAATAAGTATCTCAGGTAACTAGGACTGTTTTGTGTTTTGTTTATACTTTACGGAAAAAATATCAAGATATATATCATATATCGCCATTCTGCAAATGGAGCGGAAAACACAACCAAAAATTGTAGGCTTCTTTATTTCTCTAATATTTTTATTTATTATAAGATATTGTTATTTGGTTATTTTTTAATAAACAATGTGTTCAATTTAATCAGAGTCTGTAGTCTATTGCCCCCCCAGGCTGTGGTGGCAGCGATGAGGTGGAGACGTGATGGCAACAGGCCGAGTTACACTGTTCCTTACACCCAACCAACCACCCACCCCCTTCCCCGTCCTGCCGCCTATCCCGGGCGACGCCCTCTCCCACCACCTTAACTAACACATTTTCTGGGGGAAACACTGTTATATATATCATTATGATATTAATACATATGCATATTCTAATAAATATACAAATAAAAATGTGATATACAAATAAATAATTAGTATAAATAGATACGTATTTGTAAATATATTTTTGAGATCTGAAAATATATACAAATAAAATGTATGAATATAAAGACGTGACATACAAATAAATCAAGATTTTGTATAAATAAACATGTATTTGTAAATATATTTTTGAGATTTGAATATAAATATGCTTGATTTTGTATTTGCAAATGTGGATCGCTTTTTTGCTTTTGTGTCGATGAGACATTCCTCCCACAAACCAGATGCACAAATAAATGTGACCTACACACTCCCCTGAACAACCAGCAGAGGGCATGGCAGCCTGATAAGAGATCAGTATCTACATCTGGAGAAGGTCATTAAACGGCATCGATACAATAAAATAAGCAGCTAGCACGCTCTTTTAGATGAACTGGATAAATTAGCATTAACTAATACAACGCTAACGTTAGCTAGCTCAGGCCCGTTGTGCGTTCTCTCTGTAAAGACGTGGATTGTTTTTGTGCAGAGAACTCCGGGAATTTTGCATATAATGCTCTGTGACCCAGACCGCTCAAGATGACCCCACTATGGACTGGACTCTCACACTATTAACTAGACCCACTCGACGTCCATCGCACCGGGTTTTTCATTGTATTCCATTGGGTTGACTTTTTTCTTGCCCTGATGTGGGATCTGAGCCGAGGATGTCGTTGTAGCTTGTGCAGCCCTTTGAGACACTTGTGATTAAAGGCCTACTGAAACCCACGCAGTCTGATAGTTTATATATCAATGATGAAATCTTAGCATTGCAACACATGCCAATACGGCCGGGTTAACTTATAAAGTGCAATTTTAAATTTCCAGCTAAACTTCCGGTTGAAAACGTCTATGTATGATGACGTATGCGCATGACGTCAATCGTTGAACCGGAAGTATTGGTACACCATTGAATCCAATACAAAAAGCTCTGTTTTCATCAAAAAATTCCACAGTATTCTGGACATCTGTGTTGGTGAATCTTTTGCAATTTGTTTAATGAACAATGAAGACTGCAAAGAAGAAAGTTGTAGGTGGGATCGGTGTATTAGCGGCGGACTACAGCAACACAACCAGGAGGACTTTGAGATGGATAGCAGACGCGCTAGCCGCCGACCTCACCTTGACGTCCTCCGTCTCCAGGCCGCCGACCGCATCTATGATCGTCGCTCCGTCGATCGCTGGAACGCAGGTGAGCACGGGTGTTGATGAGCAGATGAGGGCTGGCTGGCGTAGGTGGATAGCTAATGTTTTTAGCATAGCTCTGTGAGGTCTCGTTGCTAAGTTAGTTAGTTAGTTAGTTAGTTCAATGGCGTCGTTAGCAACAGCATTGTTAAGCTTCACCAGCCTGGAAAGCATTAACCGTGTATTTACATGTCCATGGTTTAATAGTATTGTTGATTTTCTGTCTATCTTTCCAGTCAGGGGTTTATTTATTTTGTTTCTATCTGCATTTAAGCCCGATGTGCTATCACGTTAGCTCCGTAGCTAAAGAGCTTCGCCGATGTATTGTCGTGGAGATAAAAGTCACTGTGAATGTCCATTTCGCGTTCTCTACTCTCATTTTCAAGAGGATATAGTATCCGAGGTGGTTTAAAATACAAATCCGTGATCCACAATAGAAAAAGGAGAAAGTGTGGAACCCAATGAACCCTTGTACCTAAGTTACGGTCAGAGCGAAAAAAGATACGTCCTGCACTACACTGTAGTCCTTCACTCTCACGATCCTCATCCACAAATTTTTCATCCTCGCTCAAATTAATGGGGTAATCGTCGCTTTCTCGGTCCGAATCGCTCTCGCTGCATTGTAAACAATGGGGAAATGTGAGGAGCCTTTCAACCTGTGACGTCACGCTACTTCCGGCACAGGCAAGGCTTTTTTTATCAGCGACCAAAAGTTACGAACTTTATCGTCAACGTTCTCTACTAAATCCTTTCAGCAAAAATATGGCAATATCGCGAAATGATCAAGTATGACACATAGAATGGATCTGCTATCCCCGTTTAAATAAAAAAAAATCATTTCAGTAGGCCTTTAAGGGCTATATAAATAAAACTTTGTTTGATTGATAATAGGTAGATTTTACATAAATAATAAACTTTGGGATTAACACGTGGTTTCATAACATTTGACAAGGTTGTATACTGTATGCAAGTAGGTTAGTAATATCAATTCAGTGTTAATATTTGAGTGGGGAGGCCGGAGGCCCCTTTGTAGTGGAAAAGTTGGGCCCCTGCTCTCGTGTGTTCATTTGTTAGAACTTAAATGGAGAACAAACAACGACACACTTTGACGTGCTGTTTGTGTCCGAAAGGCCATGTGGTGAGTGAATGTGCCGCTTTAACTTAAGTCACTTTTATTTCAAAATAAAGCTTCGGCTTTCATCGACCAGTCGACGTGTTGTCACTGTTAGTCTTAGAGGACAAGCCTGCATTGCTAATAATTAACCTTTAAAACAAACTAACAGTAGCAAAGTAGCACAGCAAGGTGTTTAGCTAACTTTACTAGCTGGAGAGGCGAGGGTTTAATGTCAGAAACACCGTGACGTGAACTAAACTGTCCAGCTGCCGACACGAATGGAGAAACAATTATTTAGAAAAACATCCTACCTGGACGTGGTTGTCCACCGCGGCGTAGGCGGCGAGCTTCTTCGCCTCTTCGGCCATGCTACGTGCACTATTAGCGGCACACTGGACCGACGTAAGTGTGTTATGGTGGCTTCTGGGAGCCACGGAGAAAAGTGTGGATGCTCCGAGTGATCCGGGAGGGAGTTTAGAGAAAGCGACCCACCCCGGAAGCCTCATGGCCCATCACCACCAACACTCGCCAAAAAGCCCGCCTTCCCTACCCGGAAGCAGGAAGTGTGGAGTGTCATGTGACCTACGAGTCCGCGCAGGCGTAGGAGAGCAGCCAGAAGTGACGAGTATATCTGTTGACAACAAACGATAATGGATACGTCTATTCATTTTCACCATGAGCGGCTGTAAATGTACATATATCTATCAACTTGTTTGAAGCATCGACACAAATATATGTCCACATATAAAGCGAGGGGAGGTCAACATGCTGGCCTGAGGGTGGCGCACGAGGACAACTTCAGCCAGAGAGTATATCCAACCCCATTTTTGATTGATTTAAACTTTTATTAGTAGATTGCACTGTGAAGTACATATTCCGTATAATTGACCACTAAATAGTAACACCCGAATACGTTTTTCAACTTGTTTAAGTCGGGGTCCACTTAAATTGATTCATGATCGTTCCGGAAAGCGCGATACCTCCGCGGGGAATCCGCCGCGGAGTGTTTTTGCTGTGTGGGAGATATATACTATTTTCATAATACAGTCATCACACAAGATAATCATCAGAGTATATACATTGAATTATTTACATTATTTACAATCCGGGGTGTGGGATATGGAGGGGGGTTAGGTTTGGTTGTAGGGCTGTGAATCTTTGGGTGTCCCACGATTCGATTCAATATCGATTCTTGGGGTCACGATTCGATTCAAAATCGATATATATTTTTTTCAATTCAACACGATTCTCGATTCAAAAACGATTTTTTTTTCCCCGATTCAAAACTATTCTCTATTCATTCAATACATATGATTTCAGCAGGATCTACCCCAGTCTGCTGACATGCAAGCAGAGTAGTATATTTTTGTAAAAAGCTTTTATAATTGTAAAGAACAATGTTTTATCAACTGATTGCAATAATGTAAATTTGTTTTAACTATTAAATGAACCAAAAATATGACTTATTTTATCTTTGTGAAAATATTGGACACAGTGTGTTGTCAAGCTTATGAGATGTGATGCAAGTGTAAGCCACTGTGACACTATTGTTCATTTATTTTTGTTTTTATAAATGTCTAATGATAACATCAATGAGGGATTTTTAATCACTGCTATGTTGAAATTGTAACTAATATTGATACTGTTGTTGATAATATTCATTTTTGTTTCACTGCTTTTGGTTGTTCTGTGTCGTGTTTGTGTCTCCTCTCAATTGCTCTGTTTATTGCAGTTCTGAGTGTTGCTGGGTCGGGTTTGGTTTTGGAATTGGATTGCATTGTTATGGTATTGCTGTGTATTGTTTTGTTGGATTGATTAATTTAAAAAAAAAAAAAAAAATCGATTTTTTTAAAAATGAGAATAGATTCTGAATCGCACAACGTGAGAATCGCACAACGTGAGAATCGCGATTCGAATTCGAATCGATTTTTTCCCACACCCCTATTTGGTTGGTATCAACACTTCAGTCATCAACAATTGCATCATCGGAGAAATGGACATTAAAACAGTGTAGTACTGACTTGGTAGGATATGTACAGCAAGTAGTGGACACAGAGAGAGAGATCAGAAATTAAAAGAAAAAGTGTCTACATTTGATTATTTACATTTGATTATTTACAATCCGAAGAGGTATGATAAGGGAGGGGAGGGTGTTAGTTTAGGGTTGAAGTTGCTTGGAGGTGTTCTTTTAGTGCGGTTTTAAAGGAGGATAGAGATGCCCTTTCTTTTACACCTGTTGGGAGTGCATTCCATATTGATGTGGCATAGAAAGAGAATGAGTTAAGACCTTTGTTAGATCGGAATCTGGGTTTAACGTGGTTAGTGGAGAAATTTTCAATGATTGGTCAAAAGGCACTCACGTGACTACTGGGCGCCATGACTGCTCCCAAGTTTGAGTTGACGCTGTGTCTGCCGCGCTTCATCCTTAGATTTTCGGCGTGTAAAAACGCGCTGTTCTGCATGCGGAGAAACTTCCACATCGCTTTCCCAACAACCCAGAAAGAAGACAAGTATGGGAAGGGAAGGTTCGCCATCAACTCTCGGAGAGCCACCGATTACGACGTCTTTCGCAAGGCAAACACAACACAATGTCTGCGTTTTGTTCAGGACAGAGCACACAAAAGCTAATACACATAATAGCAGAATACATTACCAAATGAAAGAGAGGGTTTGACGGAAACAGACTGTCTTTGAATCTCAGTAAAAATAAAATAATGCTATTTGGTAACAGTAGAAGAGAAAGTCAAATACAAATAGAGTAGATAATGAAAGGGTAAAATAAACCACATTTTGAGTGTAAATTAACTGTAAATCACACATATTATATACTGTATACCACACATTATATGCTGTATATCACTTATTATATATATCACAATATATATACTGTAAATCACACACATATATACTGTATATCACACATATTGTATATACTGTAAATCACACACTATACATACTGTTTATCACACATTATATATACTGTATATCACACATATATACTGTATATCACACATATATACTATAAATCACACATATTTACTGTATATCACACATTATATATTCTGTATATCACATATTATATAGCTGTATATCACACATTATATATACTGTATATCACACATTATATATATTGTATATCACACATTATATATACTGTCAATCACACATTGTATATACTGTATATCACACATTATCTTACTTACTTGCTATATTACACATTATATACTGTAGTGTATAGCACATATTATATATACTGTTTATCACACATTATATACACTGTATATAACACATTATATATACTGTTTATCACACATCATATATAGCAGTGGTCCCCAACCACCGGGCCACGGCCCGGTACCGGTCCGCGGACCGATTGGTACCGGGCCGCACAAGAAATTACATTTCTTGTGCGGCCCGGTACCTTTATGTTGATTTTATTAAATCAACATAAAAAACACAATATACACATTATATATCAATATAGATCAATACAGTCTGCAGGGATACCCCGCCTTCCGCCCGATTGTAACTGAGATAGGCTCCAGCGCCCCCCGCGACCCCGAAGGGAATAAGCGGTAGAAAATGGATGGATGGATGGAATTATATTTCTATGAATATTTTCATTCAGTTACCGTACATATGAACCTTTCTATGAACAGTTTGCTGTCACAAGAAAATTAATAACAGGAGTCATGTTATGAAAAGATTGGATAAACAGAAACCACAAGACTTGCAACAGGAGGGGAGGGGGCAGGCATCCAGGCTGAAGCTGCTAGCCACCAGGGGCGCTGCTCCTTCCGTCATACCTTTCCAGGTGTTTTTGACAGGAAGGAATTTGTTTCGTCTTCACTGCACTGTCCTCGAGAGAAATCTTCGAAGCAACAACTTTGCCAAGTCGCAGCCAGGGAAAACAATCAAGACGAGAATGTTTTTATTTGAGAGCGAGAACGAATTTAAACCTTTTGACTCTTAATTGTCTATTTCTGGTCCTCAAATTCATCCTGCAGAGCAGACGGTCTGATGTCATCCAAAATCATAAAAGTGGGTGTCAACAGCTCTTCCCGCGTCCTCCAATCATTTGTGGCAGCTTTGGGGTACTTTGAACTGCTGCCAGCATCTTACAATTTGTCCGTACACCAGAGCAACGCTTACTCCAATCAGCAGATGTCCTGTTATCATGATTCCAAATATGTAGATATTGTCAGCGTCCTTGACTGAAAGGGTCACCAGGCACGCGGCACTCCTCTTCTCCCAAGAGTCCGTTATGTGTCCAGCAACAACCACTCCAACAAGGCAGACATGTTTCTCTGAACCCAAGATCTTGTCAATTTTGTTTAGAGGTAAGTTTATCAATTCCATTGCCTAGATTTGAAAAACAGTGCAAAAAGAGGCAACAGGAAAGTTATGACAAAACAAAGCAGCAAGCAGGGCAGAAACGAAGAGGGGAGGGAGTGCGACCGTCTTTGCCAAGAGCCAAGAGAGAGGGCTTTTGACCAATCATTTCGGAGGTTGTCTGAAACCAAGTTGTGCCTACCCTCTCTATACACGGCTCTGATTTTACCCATAAAGTGCATCATCATATGAATTTCTGGAATGCCACTAATAATCAGCATCAAGCCCTTTTCCACCGCAGGAACTTTTACAGGAACTTCCCCATAAAGTTCCCCCTTTGAAGATTTAGTTCTTATAGGAACCTTTCAATGTTCTTCCTAGCTAGGTGGGACTTTTCCAAACGGCCAGGAACCTTTTCGGGGACGGGCTGTGCTGTCGAACTCTGATTGGTGGAACGCAGTCAGGGGTGTTCCTAAAACGTATTTTTCAAACCCACGACCGCCATCGGAATATACGCGGCGACTTGTGTATTTCTTATTTCTTGTGTATTTCTTATTTCTTGTGTATTTCTATTAAAACAAACATGACAACGGAGAGAAAGAAGAACGAAAGGAGCTTTCAAAATGCAGGAACTTTTGTGTGCTGAAGAATGCTGATCAGTGGAACTGTATTGCAGTCTTTTCACTCAGTCGCAGACTCTAAACTACATGCAGTTTATTGTTGTCTATTATTTTTACAAACTTAATTTCGTTACGAGAAGTGGACAGACTCTTTTAAACGTATTTACAGAGAAATATGAAGCCGGACTTAAGAAACCACCTCAGCTGCTTACTACTCTGACTTTGTTGGATAAATGTGAAATAAAAAGAGGCAGTAAAGGTAAATAACATTAAATATTAACTATTTACTTTATTGCATGTACAAACCCCGTTTCCATATGAGTTGGGAAATTGTGTTAGATGTAAATATAAACGGAATACAATGATTTGCAAATAATTTTCAACCCATATTCAGTAGAATATGCTACAAAGACAACATATTTGATGTTCAAACTGATAAACTTTTTTTTGTGTGCAAATAATCATTAACTTTAGAATTTGATGCCAGCAACACGTGACAAAGAAGTTGGGAAAGGTGGCAATAAATACTGATAAAGTTGAGGAATGCTCATCAAACACTTATTTGGAACATCCCACAGGTGAACAGGCAAATTGGGAACAGGTGGGTGCCATGATTGGGTATAAAAGTAGATTCCATGAAATGCTCAGTCATTCACAAACAAGGATGGGGCGAGGGTCACCACTTTGTCAACAAATGCGTGAGCAAATTGTTGAACAGTTTAAGAAAAACCTTTCTCAACCAACTATTGCAAGGAATTTAGGGATTTCACCATCTACGGTCTGTAATATCATCAAAGGGTTGAGAGAATCTGGAGAAATCACTGCACATAAGCAGCTAAGCCCGTGACCTTCGATCCCTCAGGCTGTACTGCATCAACAAGCGACATCAGTGGATATCACCACATGGGCTCAGGAACACTTCAGAAACCCACTCTCAGTAACTACAGTTGGTCGCTACATCTGTAAGTGCAAGTTAAAACTCTCCTATGCAAGGCGAAAACCGTTTATCAACAACACCCAGAAACGCCGTCGGCTTCGCTGGGCCTGAGCTCATCTAAGATGGACTGATACAAAGTGGAAAAGTGTTCTGTGGTCTGACGAGTCCACATTTCAAATTGTTTTTGGAAACTGTGGACGTCGTGTCCTCCGGACCAAAGAGGAAAAGAACCATCCGGATTGTTATAGGCGCAAAGTTGAAAAGCCAGCATCTGTGATGGTATGGGGGTGTATTAGTGCCCGAGACATGGGTAACGTACACATCTGTGAAGGCGCCATTAATGCTGAAAGGTACATACAGGTTTTGGAGCAACATATGTTGCCATCCAACCAACGTTATCATGGACGCCCCTGCTTATTTCAGCAAGACAATGCCAAGCCATGTGTTACATCAACGTGGCTTCATAGTAAAAGAGTGCGGGTACTAGACTGGCCTGCCTGTAGTCCAGACCTGTCTCCCATTGAAAATGTGTGGCGCATTATGAAGCCTAAAATACCACAACGGAGACCCCCGGACTGTTGAACAACTTAAGCTGTACATCAAGCAAGAATGGGAAAGAATTCCACCTGAGAAGCTTAAAAAATGTGTCTCCTCAGTTCCCAAACGTTTATTGAGTGTTGTTAAAAGGAAAGGTCATGTAACACATTGGTGAACATGCCCTTTCCCAACTACTTTGGCACGTGATGCAGCCATGAAATTCTAAGTTAACTATTATTTGCAAAAAATAAATAAAGTTTATGAGTTTGAACATCAAATATCTTGTCTTTGTAGTGCATTGCAATTGAATATGGGTTGAAAAGGATTTGCAAATCATTGTATTCCGTTTATATTTACATCTAACACAATTTCCCAACTCACATGGAAACGGGGTTTGTAGTAAAAGTAGTCAGTGACAATCTATTTGTGTAGTTTAGCCTCAACCCCAGTCAACAGAATGCTAATGCTAGCAAGCTAACGCTAAAGCTGATGTGTTTGTGCTGTCTGCGTGAGATAAACACTGACATTTATTATTTATATATTGTTATTTACAGATAAACACTGACATGTATTATTTATATATTGTTATTTACTGATAAACACTGACATTTGTTATTTATATGTTGTTATTTACTGATAAACACTGACATTTATTATTGATATATTGTTATTTACAGATAAACACTGACATTTATTATTTATATGTAGTTATTTACAGATAAACACTGACATGTATTATTTATACATTGTTTTTCACAGATAAACACTGACATGTATTATTTATATATTGTTATTTACTGATAAACACTAACATTTATTATGTATATATTGTTATTTACAGATAAACACTGACATTTATTATTGATATATTGTTATTTACAGATAAACACTGACATTTATTTTGTATATGATGTTATTTACAGATAAGCACTGACATTTATTATTTATATATTGTTATTTACAGATAAACACTGACATTTATTATTTATATATTGTTATTTACTGATAAACACTGACATTATTATGTAAATATTGTTATAAACAGATAAACACTGACATTTATTATTTATGTATTGTTATTTACAGTTAAACACTGACATTTATCATTTATATATTGTCATTTACAGATAAACACTGACATTATTGATACATTGTTATTTATAGATAAACCCGGACATTTATTATTGATATGTTATTTACAAATAAACACTGATATTTGTAACTTATATATTGTTATTTACAGATAAACACTGACATTTATTATTTATATATTGTTATTTACTGATAAACACTGACATTTATTATTTATATTGTTATTTACTGACAAACACTGACATTTATTATTTATATATTGTTATTTACAGATAAACACTGACATTTATAATTTATATATTGTTACTTACAGATAAACACTGACATTTATTATTTATATATTGTTATTTACAGATAAACACTGACATGTATTATTTATATATTGTTATTTACTGATAAACACTGACGTTATTATTTATGTATTGTTATAAACAGATAAACACTGACATTTATTATTTATGTATTGTTATTTGCAGCTAAACACTGACATTTATCATTTATATATTGTTTTTTACAGATAAACACTAACATTATTGATACATTGTTATTTACAGATAAACACTGACATTTATTATTGATAAGTTATTTACAAATAAACACTGACATTTGTTATTTATATATTGTTATTTACAGATAAACACTGACATTTATTATTGATAAGTTATTTACAAACAAACACTGACATTTGTTATTTATATATTGTTATTTACAGATAAACACTGACATTTATTATTTGAATATTGTTATTTACATATAAACATTGACATGTATTATTTACATATTGTTATTGTAGAGATAAATACTGACATTTATTATTTATATATTGTTATTTACAGATAAACACTGACATGTATTATTTATATATTGTTGTTTTTTTACAGATAAACACTGACATGTATTATTTATATATTGTTATTTACTGATAAACACTAACATTTATTATTTATATATTGTTATTTACAGACAAACACTGACATTTATTATTGATATATTGTTATTTACAGATAAACACTGACATTTATTTTGTATATGATGTTATTTACAGATAAGCACTGACATTTATTATTTATATATTGTTATTTACAGATAAACACTGACATTTATTATTTATACATTGTTATTTACTGATAAACACTGACATTATTATGTATATATTGTTATAAACAGATAAACACTGACATTTATTATTTATGTATTGTTATTTACAGTTAAACACTGACATTTATCATTTATATATTGTCATTTACAGATAAACACTGACATTATTGATATATTGTTATTTATAGATAAACCCGGACATTTATTATTGATATGTTATTTACAAATAAACACTGATATTTGTAATTTATATATTGTTATTTACAGATAAACACTGACATTTATTATTTATATATTGTTATTTACATATAAATACTGACATGTATTATCTATATATTGTTATTTACTGCTAAACACTGACATGTATTATTGATATATTGTTATTTACTGATAAACACTGACATTTGTTATTTATATTGTTATTTACAGATAAACACTGACATTTATTATTTATATATTGTTATTTACAGATAAACACTGACATTTATAATTTATATATTGTTACTTACAGATAAACACTGACATTTATTATTTATATATTGTTATTTACAGATAAACACTGACATGTATTATTTATATATTGTCATTTACTGATAAACACTGACGTTATTATTTATATATTGTTATATACATATAACAGATAAACACTGACATTTATTATTTATGTATTGTTATTTGCAGCTAAACACTGACATTTTTCATTTATATATTGTTATTTACAGATAAACACTGACATTATTGATACATTGTTATTTACAGATAAACACTGACATTTATTATTGATAAGTTATTTACAAATAAACACTGACATTTGTTATTTATATATTGTTATTTACAGATAAACACTGACATTTATTATTGATAAGTTATTTACAAATAAACACTGACATTTGTTATTTATATATTGTTATTTACAGATAAATACTGACATTTATTATATATATTGTTATTTACAGATAAACACTGACATTTATTATTTGAATATTGTTATTTACATATAAACATTGACATGTATTATTTACATATTGTTATTGTAGAGATAAATACTGACATTTATTATTTATATATTGTTATTTACAGATAAACACTGACATGTATTATTTATATATTGTTTTTTTACAGATAAACACTGACATGTATTATTTATATATTGTTATTTACTGATAAACACTAACATTTATTATTTATATATTGTTATTTACAGACAAACACTGACATTTATTATTGATATATTGTTATTTACAGATAAACACTGACATTTATTTTGTAAATGATGTTATTTACAGATAAGCACTGACATTTATTATTTATATATTGTTATTTACAGATAAACACTGACATTTATCATCGATATATTGTTATTTACTGATAAACACTGACATTATTATGTATATATTGTTATAAACAGATAAACACTGACATTTATTATTTATGTATTGTTATTTACAGTTAAACACTGACATTTATCATTTATATATTGTCATTTACAGATAAACACTGACATTATTGATATATTTTTATTTACAGATAAACCCGGACATTTATTATTGATATGTTATTTACAAATAAACACTGATATTTGTTATTTATATATTGTTATTTACAGATAAACACTGACATTTATTATTTATATATTGTTATTTACATATAAACACCCATAACCTCCCTGCTTGGCACTCAGCAACAAAGGGTTGGAGTTGGGGGTTAAATCACCAAAGTGATTCCCGGGCGCGGCGCTGCTGCTGCCCACTGCTCCCCAAGGGGATGGGACAAATGCAGAGGACAAATTTCACCACATCTAGTGTGTGTGTGACAATCATTGGTACTTTAACTTTTAACTTTAACTTAACTGACATGTATTATCTATATTGTTATGTTTTTTCCCTGCCTTCTCTTTTGTTGTGATTTGTTTCCTCAGCTCATTAGTCTCCAGCGAGGGGCGGACACTAAAGCACACCTGCAACCTATTTTCTACCCTGGAGTATTTAAGCTCGTCACCCGCAGCTGGTCTTGTCGGTTAATTTATCCTGCACCTTCCACGTGCATGCGTCTGCTTTGTCTCGTCAGTCCTGGTACGTTGCTTTTCCTTTATCCTGTATGTCCTAATGTTGTTTTGTTTGTTTCCTAGCCTCCTTGAGGCCGCAAGGACTTTTACCCTGTGCGTAGTACGCCCTGGCTGTTCCCCTGACGACCACTGAGAAACCTGTTCCATTTAGTACTTCATGGTGTGCACTTCTGCCCCATCGCTTTTTGTTAACACTTTGTGGACTCATTAAATGTATTCCTTTTTGTTATTCAAACTTGCCTTCCGTCTCTGCATCCCGGGGTCCCCCCTTGACCAGCTCCTAACATATTAACCGACCGCAACATGGACCTCGCAGAGATTGACCCGGTCAGAAGAACTCTTTACCAACAAGCCAAAAAACTACGCCAACAGGAGGAACAGTTTGGCGTGCTGGGGGCTTGCGTCAACGCCATGGCGCAGCGCCAAGACGCTCGCCTTAATACCTTGGAGACACAGCTGGAAGATGTACTCACCGTGCTGCAGGCGATGACTTCCCCCACGGCTGACCCAGTAGTCTCGCTGAACCGCCCTCTGCCCGCGGATGTTCCGTTGCCTGACGACCCCTCTCCGGCCGCGTGTCCACCACTCTCCAAGCCCGAGCGATTCTCTGGCGAGTCAGGTGACGTGCGGTCCTTCCTCACCCAGTGTGAGATTTTTTTTAAACTATTGCCCACTTCTTTTTACACTGAAAAGGCTCGTGTGGCTTTTGTCTTGTCCCATATGAGTGGCAGCGCTTCCGCCTGGGCCACCGCGGAATGGGCACGTCAATCTCCCGTGTGTACCTCTTATGCCTCTTTTGCTAAAGCCATGGAGAACAATTTCCAGCGCGAAAAACCAGGACGTGAGGCAGCACGGTCATTACTTCGTCTGCAGCAAGGTCAGCGGAGCGTCACGGACTTCGCAATCGAATTCCGAAGGCTCGCTGCTGAGAGCGGATGGCCCACTTCCGCATTGGTGGACGTGTTTTCCCTCGGTCTGGCTGATCGAGTCCGGAAACACATGATCCCGCTCAAGACTCCCGACAACCTCGACGAGCTCGTCGCTCTGGCGGTGAGGATTGAAAATCGCCTCGTTGACTGGGAAAGAGAGAGGTTCCGACGCCAGGGACTCCGCTCTTCGACGCATAGTGGGAGTGGCCATGAAGCGCGTCAAACCTTCGCACCGATACCCAGTGTTGATGCCCAGCCGATATCACTGAAAGAGGAACCGATGCAGCTCGGAGGAAATCGCCTCTCTCCTGCCGAAAGAGATCGTCGCCTTCGCCTCCAGCTGCGGCGAGGCTGAGCATCGCATCGCCCACTGTCCTCTTCGTCCTGACCGCCGACACACACAAGCGTCACCTCCTCTACGTACACAAGCATCACCTCCTCTACGCACTCAAGCCTCACCTCCTCTACGCACTCAAGCGTCACCTCCTCTACGCACTGAAGCGTCACCTTCTCTACGCACTCAAGCGTCGCCGCGTTCCAGCTATACTTCCCCCAGCGACCGATCCTGCCCCTCTACTGGCAGCTACAGGTCAGACCCTGTCCAGACTCCAACTCTTGGGTACGCTTACCTGGGATAAAGACCAGAAGTTGGACATTAGGGCTCTTATTGATTCGGGTGCCGACGATAATTTCATCGATGAGTCTGTAATTAAGCGTTTTTCCGCACCCGTTGCTAAGTTACATAAACCTAGAGTGGTCCGATCCCTCGACGGCGGCCATCTGGCGAGCGTTATCCATCAGACCCTTCCGTTATCTCTCCAATTATCTGGTAACCATTTTGAATCAATAATTTTTTTGGTCATTCCCTCCCGTTCTGCTCCAGTTGTGCTTGGGCTTACCTGGTTATCTAAACACAATCCCCATATCGACTGGACTAAAGCTACAATAATTAACTGGGGTATTTTTTGTCATTGTCATTGTCTGCGGTCCGCATGCCCTCGCACAGGGTCCTCGCGTGTCGTCACCGAGGAAGTCATTGATTTGTCGGTTGTGCCCTCTGCTTACCACGACCTTAGTGAAGTTTTTAGCAAGGATCGAGCTGTGTCGTTACCTCCACACCGTCCGTACGATTGTGGTATTGATCTCCTCCCTGGTGCTACACTCCCTTCTTCGCGACTATACAACATTTCTCGACATGAGCGATATTCACTAGAGGACTATATCACCACTTCGCTCGCATCTGGTCTTATCCGTCCTTCCAACTCCCCTCTAGCCGCCGGGTTCTTTTTTGTGGAAAAGAAGGACAAGACACTTCGTCCCTGCATCGATTACCGTACTCTCAATATTATAACTGTCAAAAATAAATATCCGCTCCCGCTTCTCGACTCTACTTTCAACCCGCTACACTCTGCTAGACATTTCACCAAATTGGACCTCCGCAATGCTTATCACTTAGCCCGAATTAAGCAAGGGGATGAATGGAAAACTGCCTTCAACACACCACTTGGACATTTTGAATACCTGGTCATGCCTTTCGGCCTCACCAATGCTCCTGCCGTTTTTCAGAGCCTCATAAATGATGTCCTACGTGACATGCTCGACCGTTTCGTGGTAGTTTATTTAGACAATATCCTCGTTTTCTCGCCTACCCCTGAACTACACGTCCAGCATGTATGCTTAGTTCTCCAACGCCTTCTCGAAAATCGTCTATATGTCAAGGCTGAGATGTGTGTGTTTCATTCCGAGTCTGTTCCTTTTTTGGGTTTTATTGTTGAGAGGGGTCAACTCCTAGCAGATCCGGCAAAGATCCAGGCAGTGTTAGATTGGCCCACACCCACTTCTAGAAAGCACCTCCAAAGGTTTCTAGGTTTCGCTAATTTTTATCGTCGTTTTATCAGTAATTTTAGTAGAGTAGCGGAACCATTAACGAGACTAACTTCCATTAAGCGTCCTTTTTTGTGGACCTCAGAGACTCAGTCTGCTTTTGAGGAACTCAAGTCTTTGTTCACCTCTGCACCTGTTCTTGTACATCCTAACATATCCTCTCAATTTTTTGTCGAGGTTGACGCGTCTGACTCCGGCGTGGGGGCTGTTCTCTCCCAGCGCTCCACCTCCGACCAGAGGCTGCACCCCTGTGCCTTATTCTCACGCGGCCTGACTCCTGCAGAACGCAATTATGATATCGGCAATAGAGAGCTGCTCGCCGTGGTGTTGGCACTACAAGAATGGAGGCACTGGCTGGAGGACTCGGAGACCCCGTTTGTGGTGTTCACAGACCACAAGAATCTGGCCTATATTCGTACTGCTCAATGGCTCAATCCAAGACAAGCAAGGTGGGCATTGTTCTTTGCCAGATTTAACTTCACCATGACTTTCCGCCCCGGTTCCCAGAATGGAAAACCAGACGCCCTGTCGAGGATGCACTCCTGCCCCGAGGAAGAGGTCAAGACCGAGACGATCATCCCTCCATCACGGGTACTGTAAGCGTTGCAGTGGGACATTGAAGGCCGCGTTAAGGAGGGACTCAGGAACGTGCCCTCTCCAAAGAACTGCCCTCAGGGGCGCTTGTTTGTGATCCCAGAGCTCCGTCCTGAAGTACTGAACTGGGCCCACAGCTCCAAGGTTGCCTGCCACCCGGGCATAACCCGTACCTTTTTCCTCCTATCCCAGCGCTTCTGGTGGCCAACCTTCAGGGCGGACACCAAGGACTTTGTATCGGCCTGTGCCACTTGTGCCCGTAACAAGGCTTCACACCGGGCACCAGCTGGTCTTCTGCGCCCGCTTCCCATTCCCTCCCGCCCGTGGTCCCATGTGGCATTGGACTTCGTCACAGGACTTCCACCATCCAAGGGCAACACGGTGATATTGACTTTGGTGGAACGTTTTTCCAAGATGGTCCATTTCGTCGCGCTGGCCAAATTGCCCTCTGCACTCGAGACGGCAGAACTGCTCGCACGCCATGTTTTCCGGCTGCATGGTATTCCGGTGGATGTGGTTTCGGATAGAGGTCCACAATTCTCGTCTGCTGTTTGGAAGGCGTTCTGCAAAGCATTAGGAGCATCACCCAGCCTTTCTTCAGGATACCACCCACAGACTAACGGTCAGACTGAGCGCACCAATCAAGACCTGGAGGCCGCCATCCGCTGCGTCTGCCACCAGCAGCCGGCCTCCTGGGCGTTCAGTCTACCGTGGATAGAGTACGCTCATAATACGCTCATCAGCTCTGCTACTGGCATGTCACCTTTCCACTCTGCCTACGGTTACCAACCTCCCGTTTTTCCTTCTCTGGAATCAGAGGTCACCATCCCATCTGTGGCTGCCCACCTGCACCGCGCACATCAAGCCTGGCGCATTACCCGGTATGCATTGTTACGCACCTCAGAACGCAACCAGCGCCTCGCTAACTGCCATCGCAGCACAGCACCAGATTACAGGCCCGGTCAGAAGGTCTGGTTGTCGTCTCGGGATCTTCCTCTCCAAGTGGACTCTAAGAAACTCCAGCCCAGATTTATTGGGCCTTATCCCATTGAGCGTATCATTAATCCCTCTGCTGTTCAACTATGCCTTCCCGACTCCCTAAGGATACATCCCTCATTCCACGTATCTCTGATCAAGCCAGTTTCCACCAGTCCCCTGAGTCCTCCAGAGGTGCCTCCTCCACCCCCCAGGCTTATTGATGGCCATCCGGTGTTCTCTGTCAAGGCCATTCTTGAGGTGAGGAGAAGGGGCAGGGGTTTCCAGTATCTGGTGGACTGGGAGGGCTACGGCCCCGAGGACCGATCCTGGGTCCCGCATTCTCTTATCTTAGACCTTACACTGTTAAAAAGTTTTTATGATCGTTTTCCAGAGAAGCCGGGTAAGCCGCCAGGTGGCGTCCATTAAGGGGGGGGTACTGTTATGTTTTTTCCCTGCCTTCTCTTTTGTTGTGATTTGTTTCCTCAGCTCATTAGTCTCCAGCGAGGGGCAGACACTAAGGCACACCTGCAACCTATTTTCTACCCTGGAGTATTTAAGCTCGTCACCCGCAGCTGGTCTTGTCGGTTAATTTATCCTGCACCTTCCACGTGCATGCGTCTGCTTCGTCTCGTCAGTCCTGGTAAGTTGCTTTTCCTTTATCCTGTATGTCCTAATGTTGTTTTGTTTGTTTCCTAGCCTCCTTGAGGCCGCAAGGACTTTTACCCTGTGCGTAGTACGCCCTGGCTGTTCCCCTGACGACCACTGAGAAACCTGTTCCATTTAGTACTTCATGGTGTGCACTTCTGCCCCATCGCTTTTTGTTAACACTTTGTGGACTCATTAAATGTATTCCTTTTTGTTATTCAAACTTGCCTCCCGTCTCTGCATCCCGGGGTCCCCCCTTGACCAGCTCCTAACATATATATTGTTATTTACTGCTAAACACTGACATGTATTATTGATATATTGTTATTTACTGATAAACACTGACAATTATTATTTATATATTATTTACAGATAAACACTGACATTTATTATTTATATATTGTTATTTACAGATAAACACTGACATTTATAATTTATATATTGTTATAAACACTGACATTTATTATTTATGTATTGTTATTTACAGCTAAACACTGACATTTATCATTTATATATTGTTATTTACAGATAAGCACTGACATTATTGATATATTGTTATTTACAGATAAACACTGACATTTATTATTGATAAGTTATTTACAAATAAACACTGACATTTGTTATTTATATATTGTTATTTACAGATAAACACTGACATTTATTATTGATAAGTTATTTACAAATAAACACTGACATTTGTTATTTATATATTGTTATTTACAGATAAATACTGACATTTATTATACATATTGTTATTTACAGATAAACACTGACATTTATTATTTGAATATTGTTATTTACATATAAACATTGACATGTATTATTTACATATTGTTATTGTAGAGATAAATACTGACATTGATTATTTATACATTGTTATTTACAGATAAACTTTGACATGTATTATTTATATATTGTTACTTACTGATAAACACTGACATTTATAATTGATATATTGTTATTTACAGATAAACACTGACATTTATTATTTATGTATTGTTATTTACAGTTAAACACTGACATTTATAATTGATGTATTGTTATTTACAGATAAATACTGACATGTATTATATATATTGTTATTTACAGATAAACACTGACATTTATTATATATATTGTTATTTACAGATAAACACTGACATTTATTATTTATGTATTGTTTTTTACAGTTAAACACTGACATTTATAATTGATGTATTTTTATTTACAGATAAATACTGACATTTATTATATATATTGTTATTTACAGATAAACACTGACATTTATTATTTTAATATTATTATTTACATATAAACATTGACATGTATTATTTAAATATTGTTATTGAAGAGATTAACACTGACATTATTTATATATTGTTATTTACAGATAAACACTGACATTTATTATTTATATATTATTTACAGATAAACACTGACATTTATTATTTCTATATTGTTATTTACTGATAAACACTGACATTTATTATTGTTATATTGTTATTTACAGATAAACACTGACATTTATTGTTTATGTATTGTTATTTACAGATAAACACTGACAATTATTATTTATATATTGTTATTTGCTGATAAACACCAAAATTATTATTTATATATTGTTATAAACAGATAAACACTGACATTTATTATTTACGTATTGTTATTTACAGTTAAGCACTGACATTTATTATTTATATATTGATATTTACTAGGGATGTCCGATAATGGCTTTTTGCCGATATCCGATATTCCGATATTGTCCAACTCTTTAATTACCGATACCGATATCAACCGATACCGATATCAACCGATATATGCAGTCGTGGAATTAACACATTATTATGCCTAATTTGGACAACCATGTATGGTGAAGATCAGGTACTTTTTAAAAAAAATAATAAAATAAGATAACTAAATTAAAAACATTTTCTTGAATAAAAAAGAAAGTAAAACAACAGTTACATAGAAACTAGTAATTAATGAAAATGAGTAAAATTAACTGTTAAAGGTTAGTACTATTAGTGGACCAGCAGCACGCACAATCATGTGTGCTTACAGACTGTATCCCTTGCAGACTGTATTGATATATATTGATATATATTGTAGGAACCAGAATATTGATAACAGAAAGAAATGGGGGGAGGGACTTTTTTGGGTTGGTGCACTAATTGTAAGTGTATCTTGTGTTTTTTATGTTGATTTAATAAAAAAAACCAAACAAACAAAACCGATACAGATAATAAAAAAACCGATACCGATAATTTCCGATATTACATTTTAACGCATTTATCGGCCGATAATATCGGCAGGCCGATATTATCGGACATCCCTAATATTTACAGATAAACACTGACATTATTGATATATTGTTATTTACCGATAAACACTGACATTTATTATTTATATATTGTTATTTACAGCTAAAAACTGACATTTATTATTTATATATTGTTATTTACCGATAAACACTGACATTTATTATTTGAATATTGTTATTTACATATAAAAATTGACATGTATTATTTAAATATTATTTTACAGATAAACACTGACATTTATTATTTATATATTGTTATTTACAGATAAACACTGACATTTGATATTTATATATTGTTATTTACATATAAACACTGACATTTATTATTTATATATACTGTAAATATGGTATTTACAGATAAACGCTGACATTTATTATTTATATATTGTTATTTACAGATTAAATGGACCAAAATGAATCCCCTGACCTTCATGCATTCATCATTTATCGAGAGGACAACTTTCTGACTGTTGAACATTACGGACAAAAGCCTGACTTTTTATGAACAATTCACTAGACTTTATTTTTTCCATCATATGTATATTATTGCTTTGTATTTCATTCACTTGCTTTTTAGTAAAATAACGTGACATAATATTGTCTGTTTATTTACATGGTATCAGTGTAGAAATATAGTAAACCACTTCTCCACACGCCATCATCCTGATTTGTATAAACTACCTCAACTGTGAAATACGGTGGAAACACAAACCACACACTTCTACAGGAACACATATTTCCAGGAACTAGAGGTTCTAGGAACCAAAAGTTCCCGATCTTTTGGTGGAAAGGGGCCTATTGAGCCAACAGCCAAGCAGGACCAAGCAGAGCAGAGCAGAGCAGGGCTGAGGTCCTGGGGCTCCCAGCTGATGAGCCCGATGAGGTGTAGGACCTGCAAATATAGACAAGGGCGAGGGAGAGAGGAAGAGGAGATAACAATCCTCATTTGTGTTCCTTGATTTTTCACTCTTGTTTTCATGTGTTTGTGGCACGTGACTTCTGCGCTGCTTTTTGGTGCTTTTCTGTAGACTTTTGGATCTGCCTCGGGGAAGCTTTTTAGCCACGGCTCGGTTGTTTGTACCGAGACCAGCTGCTGGCTCTCCCCCACACCAAAGCCCGTGGAGAGAGACTGGAGTTTCCAGTGGGCTGCAGAGCTGGCGTGGAGCGTCAGGAGAGAGGGCGGAGGTTTGGGCCAAGTATGCCATCGGTTCTCATGGGGATGTTCGCTCTCTCTACGTAGGCTGACCATATTCTGAAATCCCAAAAAGAGGACACATATATGCGTGCCAAGGTGGGCAGCATGCCAAGGCCGGGACTAGGTGAAAATTTGCCAATGATACTCGAACTTGCTTCATAAGTAATATATTTATTTAAATAAAGCATTTTTTCCCTATGTTGACAGTAGTGTTGGCGCTAGGAATTTTCAAAATGGGGTCCCAGGGACCCCATCAAATCATACAAATGGGGTCTCACATTGAATTTTTGGGGTACCACTTTTTTGTAAGCGTTTTGAAATTAAATGACAAATGTATGCATTATCCTGTTATATCTCACATTCTATGTTGTGTTTTGGAAAAAGGTTGTCACCGTCAGTGTAAGCTGTGTGGCTGTTGACCAAGTATGCCTTGCCGTCTCCCACGTGTGCAAGTTAATAGTGATGGGATCGGCAGTTCTTTTGACTGTACTGAATCACTAGAATCAGTTCCTTAAATTGATTCGTTCAAAAAATTTGTTCACCGAATCACCCCCCCCCCCCAAAAAAAAATTGGGGGGGGGCGTGCGTAGTACAGACAGTAAAGTGCAGACATTCGCGCACTGCGTAGGGACATCTAACAACAACAACAGTTGCAGTAGAAGGGATAATAATAATAACAATAATAATAATAATAATAATATGAATCAGAATTGATCCCCAAGGAGAAATTTATTTTTGTTACAATAACTGTGTAAATAATAGCCTATGTATGTGTACATACATTAGTTATTATTTTTATTTTAAATCTTCTCAAAACAGCCTGCTTACACTTTACCCCCCGCCCGTTCTTTCTGTCTCCTCTACTAGTCTACTCTCATTTTGTTTTCATGTGGCTTGTTTTCATGGGATCGGCAGTTCTTTTGACTGTACGAATCACTAGAATCAGTGACTGACAACGCCACACGGTGGCCAGTTCAGTACGTGTACCGAATCTCTTCTGCAGTTCTTTTGACAGTACGAATCACTAGAATCAGTGACTGACAACGCCACACTGTGGTCGCAGTTCATTACGTGTACCGAATCACTTCTGCAGTTCTTTTGACAGTACGAATCACTAGAATCAGTGACTGACAACGCCACACGGTGGCCAGTTCAGTACGTGTACCGAATCTCTTCTGCAGTTCTTTTGACTGTACGAATCACTAGAATCAGTGACTGACAACGCCACACTGTGGCCGCAGTTCAGTACATGTACCGAATCACTTCTGCAGCAGCACTACAGTTTAATTGCAAATCAGCATTTTTATAATGATGATGATAGCTACTAAACAACAACAACAACAACAGTTGCAGTAGAATGGATAATAATAATAATAATAATGTGAATCAGAATTGATCCCCAAGGAGAAATGTATTTTTGTTACAATAACTGTGTAAATAATAGCAGAGGTGTGGACTCGAGTCACATGACTTGGACTCGAGTCAGACTCGAGTCATGAATTTGATGACTTTGGACTCGACTTGACAAAATGTAAAGAGACTTGCAACTCGACTTAAACTTTAACATCAATGACTTGTGACTTCACTTGGACTTGAGCCTTTTGACTTGACATGACTTGCTACTTTCCCCAAAACCCAAAGATTAAAAAGTTATTTGGGAGCGCGCTGCTCCGTATTTTTCATTTTCTTCGTCTGTGTCTATCAGCGTGTTGTTCCTGTCAGCTAGTGTGCTCTCATTACAACAGCCAATCAAATTAGATCTACGTTGTTTCATCACAAAGCATTCATCCAATCAAATTGCAGGACAACCACCGAACATGAGTTGTCAAACAATGCGGCAGTGAGAAACAATTATGCCAAAGTTAATTTCGTTCGGGTATTAAAACTACGACTTGGTCAACAAAAAACGAATTGCCGTATGCAAATCACGCAGTTCGAATATTACAGACGGAGACGCAACAACTTCCAACTTCGTTCGACATTTGAAGTTGCACAAAGGGTAAGTTTTGAATGTAAGATAACGTTTATTGGCTAAGTAACGTAACTTTTATTTGCTGTGTAGTTAAATCAGTGAGGTTGTAAACTCACTGCTAACGTTATAACCTTAGACATCTTATAAGGGTACGCAGCATCGAGCGCTACTGCCTACAGGCGCAGACGAGACGCGGGGCCGCCATCTTGGAGTGGTGATCCGCTCCACTCAGCGCAAATCATTTGGCAGGAGCAATGAACTGTCAGCGCATTTAATTCATCTTACCTCACTGAATACCACTGATTTTCACGCGCTTTTTTGTCATACGTGTAGCTATGATAAAGGAAACATGTTTTGGCGTGTTTTATTATTCATAGTTTGCTTAACAGTAATATAATATTCTTATACGCTATAAGTGACCAGACGTCCGAGATCAAAACTGGGAATATAATCCCAGAGAAAGGGGAAAAAAACGGTCAGCTATTTTTAAATTGAAGAAACAATATGATTAAGTTATGTATACATGCGTATATCCTACATAAACAATGTATGAATACATTATATATATATATATATATATATATATATATATATATATATATATATATATATATATATATCTTATAGACTGTATCTCTGTTGCTGCAGCAGCAGAGAGTCTGTCTTGGCACTTTGTATTGATATTTTGTATTACATTCTTCCCTTAAATGATCATGTTTACAGTCATTGTTTTATATGTATTTTTTATGTATGTCGCTTTGGATAAAAGCGTCTGCCAAATACTTCAACATAAATATATATAAACACCTGAAAGTCTATCAGCTAAAACCACCAATCTGTTTCACTGGATTCAGAATAAAACCAAATTCTGTCTTACCCAACAATGTTAGTATTTGAATATTGTTACTTGAAGACTTATTCCTGGTTACAATTATACTGTTAAGAAAGTATTGTCTTATATTTTGCCTAAAATGAGAATGCATCATAATCAGTGGCGGCTGGTGAATTTTGTTTTAGGTGGGGCTGAAAGTTTGTAAACCAAACCCCTGTAGGGCAGTCATCCTCCCCCAGAAGATTTCTTTGTGATTTTCACATACAAATATTGAAGATCTTTGCTCCTTCTCAACTCTGTGGTAATATTATTTTCATAAAATACAACCAATAGTACATTAATGTTAAATCTTACTTGTGAAAAGTAATCCCCCGATTCCTATTTTCAACAGTCCGCTCATTTGAGTAGGAAAACGCTGAACACCATCTTTATTTTCTACCTGTCAACTGTCACTACTTCAAGATGGCGGCCAAATTGCTCGCGTCACAGCAACCAATGCTGCTTCTACTTATAAGATGTCTATGGTTATAACGTCATTGCAAACACGGCAATCTGTTGCGTCCACTGAAGTTCGCTACCTTATTCATACTTTTTGCCAAGTGATTTTTTTAAGCAGGGTTGCATGAGGTACCTATACGAAACGTTACGTTAGTCAATGTATCACACACAGTAACGTAATGTTAGACGGCGGTCAGCAGCACTGCGTATTTTAGCCACCTACAAAAACACAAACATAGTCAAATAAAGGTCAGTTAAAATGTATACTATATTAACAATATGTGTACATATTGCATAGGGCCCTGACATCTAAAAAGTACAACTCTGTTCATTGTTTTGTTCATGTTTTTGTTATGTTTTTCATATGTACGCACACATAAACACACAGACAGTACGAGATGAGATCAATGAGATAAGGTAAGAACAGGATAGAAACTGCTGTGGAACTAGTTACAATGCAATATGCCATGGAAATACAATGTTAACACTTTTGTGCAAATAAGTACAGTTGCACTTGTTTTTTCAAATGTGTTTATTCTGTAAAAGAATGAGTTAAATGTTTAAAATTACTGGATAATAGTGCTATTATGAAGTGCAATGTCAGCACTATTTTTCCCCTGCAATTTCAAATGCACTTGTTTTAATAAATGAATACAGCGTTTTAAAAGCATACACAATCTGTGTAAATATATTAGTCTGTGGTTAAAAGGACTTGAAAGGACTCGAAATTCAAAATGCAGGACTTGGGACTTGACTTGAGACTTTCCAGTCTTGACTTTGGACTTGACTCGGGACTTGCCTGTCTTGACTCGGGACTTGACTCGAGACTTGAGGGCAAAGACTTGAGACCTACTTGTGACTTGCAAAGCAATGACTTGGTCCCACCTCTGAATAATAGCCTATGTATGTGTACATACATTAGTTATTATTTTTATTTTAAATCTTCTCAAAACAGCCTGCCCTACACGTTACCCTCCGCCCCTCCCCCTCGCGTCGCTGCTGCTCAGCCTGCACGGATTTTCTTTAACTTTATGTGTTGAGATAATGGGGACGTGTGTTTGTTTTCATGTGGCTTGAATCAACATTAGCCGTTAGCTTGGAGAATGAATGGAGAACGGATGCCAATGGCATGAAACATATCCCCGCGACGGGGGGAGAATCATTCGCGGCATTGGGGCAAGCAGAGCAGAGAGCGAGAGCGTTGACGTTCACTGAGTGATTCATGTTTGTTAATCCGCGGTGAACGAATCGTTCGCTCAGTCCCTCCCCCGCCCTCTCATTGGCTGCGTCGTTCGCCGACGTCGAGGGTTCAGTGTGTCACAGAATGCGCCAGTTCCACTCATACCGGCATGGTCGCGGCGGAGCTCAACTGAACTGAGAAAGGAACAAATCAGTTCATGAAGTGATTCGGTTCAGTACGTTCACTCAAAAGATTTGTTCTTTTGAACGAATCGTTCGCGAACGAAACAACACTACAAGTTAAAGCTTCATACAACATGAGGCCGGGCTGGCATGCTGCTTGTGCAAGTAATAGAGGAGAATATATGCAGTGCCATCACGGCACGCCCTGAATTTAGTTGTTAGGGGTTGCCGATCCTTGCCCAAGACGTACATTGAAAATACATGCAATCCTAACCTCAAAATGCCAGCAATCCTAACTCAAAATGCCAACTCAAAATGCCGGACATTTGAGGCATTTAAAAAGCCCCGCCCGGACACACCCGCAAAAGTAGTGATGGGATCGGCAGTTGTTTTGACTGTACTGAATCACTAGAATCAGTTCCTTAAATTGATTTGTTCAAAAAATTATCACCCCCCCCCCAAAAAAAAATTGGGGGGCGGGGGGGGGGGGGGGGGGTGTGTGTGCGTAGTACAGACAGTACAGTGCAGACATTCGCGCACTGCGTAGGAACTCGCGTTAATCTAACAACAACAGTTGCAGTAGAAGGGATAATAATTATAATAATATGAATCAGAATTGATCCCCAAGGAGAAATTTATTTTTGTTACAATAACTGTGTAAATAATAGCCTATGTATGTGTACACACATTAGTTATTATTTTTATTTTAAATCTTCTCAAAACAGTTTTCATGTGGCTTGTTTTCATGGGATCGGCAGTTCTTTTGACTGTACTAATCACTAGAATCAGTGACTGACAACGCCACACTGTGGCCGCAGTTCAGTACGTGTACCGAATCACTTCTGCAGCAGCAGTACAGTTTAATTGCAAATCAGCATTATTATAATGATGATGATAGCTACTAAACAACAACAACAACAACAGTTGCAGTAGAATGGATAATAATAATAATAATAATAATAATAATAATAATAATAATAATAATAATATGAATCAGAATTGATCCCCAAGGAGAAATGTATTTTTGTTACAATAACTGTGTAAATAATAGCCTATGTATGTGTACATACATTAGTTATTATTTTTATTTTAAATCTTCTCAAAACAGCCTGCCCTACACGTTACCCTCCGCCCCTCCCCCTCGCGTCGCTGCTGCTCAGCCTGCACGGATTTTCTTTAACTTTATGTGTTGAGATAATGGGGACGTGTGTTTGTTTTCATGTGGCTTGAGTCAACATTAGCCGTTAGCTTGGAGAATGAATGGAGAACGGATGCCAATGGCATGAAACATATCCCCGCAACGGGGGGAGAATCACTCGCGGCATTGGGGCAAGCAGAGCAGAGAGCGAGAGCGTTGTCGTTCACTGAGTGATTCATGTCGTTAATCCGCGGTGAACGAATCGTTCGCTCAGTCCCTCCCCCCGCCCTCTCATTGGCTGCGTCGTTCGCCGACGTCGAGGGTTCAGTGAGTCACAGAATGCGCCAGTTCCACTCATACCGGCATGGTCGCGGCGGAGCTCAACTGAACTGAGAAAGGAACGAATCAGTTCATGAAGTGATTCGGTTCAGTATGTTCACTCAAAAGATTAGTTCTTTCAAACGAATCGTTCGCGAACGACACAACACTACGCAAAAGAGGACACGTCCGGGCAAAAGAGGACATGTCCGGGGAAAAGAGGACGTATGGTCAGCCTATCTCTATGGCGGGTTGGCCATGTATCAAGCACTTTGTTCTCCCAGACTAGTGGGCTGCCTAGGGCGTAGTCGGCTTTCTTAGTCACCCCCACCCCAGGTCACCGCGGTGTATGTGGGTGTTGAAACTGTGTCTTTGTGTATACTTCAACCGCAATATGTATTATATTTTTTGTTGCGTTTTATTTTTGTAGCTGTATGTAGAAATGTTACAGCTAAAGTGGCAGCTGGTTGCATCAGCTCTGTGCTCTTTTATTGTCTTTTATTTCCTTTCGTGTTCTTCAAGGTTTGCCTCTTGTCTTCATGCTTTATTTTTGTGGACTTTTTATAATCTGCACTGCCACTTCAACATTTCCCCAGAGTTTGACTCCTACCTTGTTTACTTCCGTGACGACCTCCTTAAAGTTTTGTAATCAATCAGAAATATCCAGCAGCTAAATGTGTGGAGAGTGTTTTGCATTTTCCCCATCATGCTTTGTAATGGATTTAAATAGATTCTGAATTGTGTTATAGCGCATGGATGCTTTTTATAATGTCCACAAAGTTAAGTGAGCAGGTTGTGTTATTTGTGACCATGTTGACATTTTGTGTTAGTTGGATATTTTTTTTTTGCACCATGACTCGGGAAGGTTGTTTGCATTGGGTCGTATAAGTAAAAACTGTGCACATAATTACTAAAAGTTAGTGACCTAAATTTCTCAATTTGCTCTAAATGACAATTTAAAAGTAGCGTCAACATTGTCAGACTATCAAAACAAATGCAATCTACCCGAGGGTAAAATTGTTATTAAACTCATGACGTCACCAAATGTAGCCCGCCGATGTAATCAATTTGCCCCGCGGGCCGTAGTTTGGAAACCCCTGCGTTATACAGTAGCGGACTTGGCTTCATGAGTCTACATTTGCGTGGCAAAGCTGCTCAAATCCAAATTGTTATCTTGGAGTCCATCCCGTGTCCCCGTGATGAGCTTGTTTACTTGAAGGGCGGCAGCGGCAGTAAACACGCGGCGTACACCTTCTACCACTTTGTCACGAAATAAGCAGGTTAGGTTAGGAAAGGTCAGACGGTCTGCGGCTTTGCGTCTCGCTGCCTCATTTTTGTAAATGTCGCCGGCGGACGCATCGATCATTAAGACGACACGGGCATCGTAAGCTGCGTCTCCTCGCCGCTTTATTGACATGTCACATCAGGCATAAACTCTCTACGCGCTTGTTGAGGGCCAAGAGCACCAGGGGGCGCCACATGGCCAAAAAGGCTAACTAAATTCAAGTCAGTGTTTATATTTTTAATAACTAGAATATTTGAAGGCTTCGATTGGATGAACAACCTATAAAATGTAACCTTCACAATAATAAATATATATATTTAAATCTTCGTTGAGGGCCACAAAAAGCCTTGAGCTGGTGTCACAGCAGCTGCATACAGCAAGGCAGACACCACAGCAGGGGGTCCGAACACAGAAAGAAAAGTGACGTGTAAGAAACATTTGGGAGTTGTTGTCACGTGACAGTCATGTGACCGTCCCCAAAATAGAGCTTTTTTTTTTTTGCCCTTAAAGCTATAGTTTAAAATCCATTCAACAATTGTATTGCTTTTATATGATGTCAAATACAGTGGAACCTCCGTTTACAAACTTAATTGGTTCTTGAACGTGTGTGTATTTATATATATATACATATATATAAATACACATATATAGATACATATCCATTCATCCATTTTCTACCGCTTGTCCCTCTTAGGGTCGCGGGGGTGCTGGAGCCTATCCCAGGTGCACCCGGGCGGAACATACATCATACATATGTATGTATATGTCTTAATTAGATTATCCAAAAAAATAGTGCTCAATACCGTGGTAGAGCGCAAAATCTCCTGATGATTGAGGGAACCCCTCATGAAACAGGCCTGTAGAGATGAAGTAGTCTTGTGATTTTTTTCTCTCCACACATACATATATATATATATATACACATATATATATGTATACATATATATATACATATATATATATATGTACATATATATATATACAGTATATATTTAACATATGTATACATACACACATATATACACTACCGTTCAAAAGTTTGGGGTCACATTGAAATGTCCTTATTTTTGAAGGAAAAGCACTGTACTTTTCAATGAAGATAACTTTAAACTAGTCTTAACTTTAAAGAAATACACTCTATACATTGCTAATGTGGTAAATGACTATTCTAGCTGCAAATGTCTGGTTTTTGGTGCAATATCTACATAGGTGTATAGAGGCCCATTTTCAGCAACTATCACTCCAGTGTTCTAATGGTACAATGTGTTTGCTCATTGGCTCAGAAGGCTAATTGATGATTAGAAAACCCTTGTGCAATCATGTTCACACATCTGAAAACAGTTTAGCTCGTTACAGAAGCTACAAAACTGACCTTCCTTTGAGCAGATTGAGTTTCTGGAGCATCACATTTGTGGGGTCAATTAAACGCTCAAAATGGCCAGAAAGAGAGAACTTTCATCTGAAACTCGACAGTCTATTCTTGTTCTTAGAAATGAAGGCTATTCCACAAAATTGTTTGGGTGACCCCAAACTTTTGAACGGTAGTGTATATAAAAACATACATATAAATACATATACATATATACATACACAGATATACATATATATTTATATACATTACATATATATATACATACATATATATATATATATATATGTGTGTGTGTGTACATATATATATATATATATATGTACATACTGTATATATATACAGTATATATTTAACATATGTGTACATATACACATGTATACATACACACACATATATATACATACATATAAATACATACACATATATACATAACACATATATATACATACATATATATATAAATACACATACATACATATATGTATATATACAGTACATATACACTAGGGCTGTGAATCTTTGGGTGTCCCACGATTCGATTCAAAATCAAATTTTTTTCAATTCAACACGATTCTCGATTCAAAAACGATTTTTTTTCCCGATTCAAAAGGATTCTCTATTCATTCAATACATAGGATTTCAGCAGGATCTACCCCAGTCTGCTGACATGCAAGCAGAGTAGTAGATTTTTGTAAAAAGCTTTTATAATTGTAAAGGACAATGTTTTATCAACTAATTGCAATAATGTAAATTTGTTTTAACTATTAAATGAACCAAAAATATGACTTCTTTTATCTTTGTGAAAATATTGGACACAGTGTGTTGTCAAGCTTATGAGATGCGATGCAAGTGTAAGCCACTGCGACACTATTGTTCATTTTTTTTTATAAATGTCTAATGATAATGTCAATGAGGGATTTTTAATCACTGTTGTGTTGAAATTGTAACTAATATTGATACTGTTGATAATATTCATTTTTGGTTTTGGAATTGGATTGCATTGTTATGGTGTTGCTGTGTATTGTTTTGTTGGATTGATTAATAAAAAAAAAAATAAAAAAATCGATTTCTTAAAAATGAGACTCAATTCTGAATCGCACAACATGAGAATCGCGATTCGAATCGATTTTTCCCCACACCCCTAATATATACACATACACACACATATATATATATACAGGTATATATATACATACACTATATATATATATATACTTACATATTATACATATATATTCATAGCTCTCGACAAGAGACGAGAGTTGTGGCAGAACACATGGCCGAGAAGAACCTGGCCGTGTAGAGAAGCATCCTTACTTACCCCACTTGGCTCCGTCTGATTGTTTCCAGCTCTACAGTGTGTTGTGCTGACAGCAAAAACATGTTTAGTTTTTGTTTTTGTTTTTTGACAACACTACTACTTTTTATTTGGCAAACAGCTTGAGACAGTCTCTCTTTTTCAGTGTACATTATATATATATATATATATATATATATATATATTTATTTATTTATATACTCTAATAAACCAACACATTCCGTTTTTTTTGTTGTTTTTACATCTTACAGCTTACAAATATAGCTGATCTTTTCGACAAAATGACAGCTTCTGTTTGACACCGAAATGAATACGCTATATAAAAACCCACACGTCTTACATTCATGGTTAGAAAAGTAGGCTAGACCAAAGAAAAATCAAACAAACAGCACGTTACGGAATGTTCCAACTAAGTCATATAAACGAGTGTCTGAGTGGGAGTGTCCTCCAGGATACAGAGAAAAGTACAGACAACAACAATACGGTCACATTAGTGAAGTCCAAACAAACACTCAGGATAAGGATGGAGACGTTAAAAAAGGTTTGCATCTCAAACTGTACATTTCGTCTCCTCTGCTACAAAGCAAGAAGGGGACTCATAAGGACCCATTCGTCGTGGTTTACCTGACGCATGAAACGTGACAAATTGGGGGGGGGGTGCACAATTCACTTTAGCTACCGGATGGCAGCGGAGTGTTGAATACCTTAAAACATGATTGGTGACCACAGAGTGGCGCTTTCCATCATTTTCAGCAAACTGCATTGCAAAATACCTCTTCCTCTCACACGAGATCCCCCCAGGAATGGGGCCGTACGAGTCCCTTCCCGACTGTAGCAAGCGAGGCCTTGAGATTGAATGTTAATGCAAATGTCTTCGAAGACATCACCTTAAGCTGGGACATCTTTTTCGCATCTGAGCTGCCTTTTTCTCCCCTTTCCCTCTCTCGTCTGTGAAAAAGTTGCGTGTCCAAAAATAGTTTTCCCCTTGACAAACAAAACAAAACCAACGCTCACAAATCCGTTTTGTGTGTGTCAATAATCCAATGGGACATTCTGAAATCATAACAAATAGACTGGACTTTAAAAGTGTTGATTGTGTGCGTTTGTGTTGTGAGGTGGAACACACACATGAATTCATCACACAACAGAAGCAATTTCATAAGAGAAATAATTATTTCTATCCAGATGCAACCTAAAGCAAAAATATATTCTCATAAACTTCTCTCATAAGCTACAAGTTTTGGTTTGTGCTGCCATTCTAAATCATTACACTATACTGTGTGTATATATATATATATATATATATATATATATATATATATATATATATATATATATATATATATATATATATATATATATATATATATATATATATATATATATATATATAAATGTGTGTGTGTGTATACATACATATATACATGTATATACATACATGTTTTTTAGGGATGTCCGATAATGGCTTTTTGCCGATATCCGATATTTCGATATTGTCCAACTCTTTAATTACCGATACCGATATCAACCGATGCCGATATCAACCGATATATGCAGTCGTGGAATTATCACATTATTATGCCTAATTTGGACAACCATGTATGGTGAAGATAAGGTACTTAAAAAAAAAAAAAATAAGATAACTAAATTAAAAACATTTTCTTGAATAAAAAAGAAAGTAAAACAACAGTTACATAGAAACTAGTAATTAATGAAAATGAGTAAAATTAACTGTTAAAGGTTAGTACTATTAGTGGACCAGCAGCACGCACAATCATGTGTGCTTACAGACTGCATCCCTTGCAGACTGTATTGATATATATTGATATATAATGTAGGAACCAGAATATTGATAACAGAAAGAAATGGGGGGAGGGAGGTTTTTTGGGTTGGTGCACTAATTGTAAGTGTATCTTGTGTTTTTTATGTTGATTTAATAAAAAAAAACAAAAAAACAACCGATACAGATAATAAAAAAAACGATACCGATAATTTCCGATATTACATTTTAACGCATTTATCGGACATCCCTAATGTTTATACATATATACATACACATATATACATACATGTGTATACACATATACATACATGTATATACATATATACACACATACAGTATATACACACACACATATATACATATATATGTATGTATCTATATATACACACACATATATATATATACTGTACATACATGTATATACATACATACATGTATATACACATATACACACACATATATATATGTATATATATCAGATATATATATACTGTACATACATGTATATACATATATACATACATGTATATACATACATAAATACACGTATATACATACATAAATACACATATATACATACATGTATATACATATACATATATACATACATGTATATACATATACACAATTACATACGTATATATATATATACATACATATACACAAATATATACATAGATTTGTGTACATATACATATGTGTATATATACATATATATATATATATACATAGATATGTATACATATACATATATATATACACATAGATATGTATATATATATATATATACACATATATATGTATATATATACACACATATATATATATATATACACATAGATATGTATATATACACACACATATATATAAATATATATATATATATATATATATATATATATATATATATATATATATATATATATATATATATATATATATATATATATATATATATATATATATATATATATATATATATGATGTGCATATCTTTTTTTCTTCTTTTTTTTCCCAACTCCTCACCAACAAATACATTTTTTTCAGGAGCAGGCAGACAATAACAAAATGTTTAGAATGGGACAAAAAGTAAGTTTTGTCATGTGTATAATAGAATGTAAAAAGTATAATAGAATGTAATAGAATGTAAAACATATAATGGAATGTGAAATATACAATAGAATGTAACAAGTATAATAGAATGTGAAACATATAATAGAATGTAACAAGTGTTGAACAGTGGATCCCTGCATGTCCACAAGTCAGCTATCACATCCCTGCAAATGATTTAGAATTATGCTGGCAAAAACAACAGTGGTACTAATTACCTTTACGTATCGTCTTCAAACAAAGTAAAAGTGACATTTTATTTATCATTTGTATGTGTTTTCTGCGTGTAAAATATATTTATTCTCCATATGATGTGTTTTGTATTCATATTTTTGCGGGCCAAGAACAGAATTATTGGATTTACATGAAATCTTTACGGTAAAATTTGC